>NC_052154.1:57107614-57257614 GCF_902713615.1 Scyliorhinus canicula | reverse complement strand
ACCTGTGTGACCAATTCAGCATCTGAAAGTTAAATTAATGGTAAAGAGTTTAATTGTGAGTAAACAATGCCACATTAAGGACCAGTACACAGTGGTGGGTAATGAAAGACTAACTATTCAATCACAGATGTGACTGTCCCTGCTTTTTCATTAATGATCATCCCCAGGCTGTTCCTTACGACTAGTTAAAAGGCAGCATGATTCATTTTTAAATGAAGGTCTGTTCCTTTCCCCCCAAGCTTCTTGCCACAGTCCATATCACTTTAAATACAATTTAACTCCTTTTGCAAACCCTGAACCTGGCAAAATTTATTACAGCTTATTTGTGCAGGGGCACATTTAATTTAAATGAGGCCTGCACATACATTCCCACGCAAATCTAACAACTTGTATCTACCTGCAATGATTAGAATCTTGATTAACAAATATCAAATGAGTCAGCCCAAGACAAGCAGGTAGTTTCTCGCTTACTCTTCTGCCTCTTTGTAGAAATTATGTTGGCATTATATATTTCAAACTGGAATCCATCTGAATTTTAAAACGACAAAAATAAGGTAATTTAAAGGCCAAACAAATAACATTATGCCAGTGTACACAAGGTGAAAGGTTAAGCTCATTAGCCAACATACCACAAATATGACTCATGAATGGAAACAATTTGCCTCCCATGTTAGCCAAACTTTTAAGCAGGACAAGCCCTTCACCACTGGAGCTAAGTGCCCAATATATTTCATTTTCTTTTCAATGTAAATGAGCAAAGTTGTCCAGGCCCTCAGTTGCCTGCCTTAATGCCTTTATTACACAAGTATAAACTGTTCGATGCTGGGAACATATTGCTCTTCAACGAGTAGCAATGTATTCAGTACCCAGAGGGTTAACTCAAAAGAATTGATTGGCTCGGAAACCACAAAGATCTGACTTTGGCTGGAGGCAGAAAAAAATCAACTGTGCAGACTTGATAGCTGTGACAACTTTATTAAACTCCAGGTTTACCCAAAAGGTTTATTATTTTAATCTGAAACTGCATCTTTCATTTTTATCTTGCTGATCATCCCATTATCTGCAACCTTTTTTCCTATATTTTGGACAGAGATGTGTTTAACACTTTCTCTAATTACATTCTCAAACTCTTTAATATTACTGGCCCTGTAAAACAAACAATTGATCCACATTTACACATGTAGCCATGTTACTAACACAATTTGCCAATTTGCCAAAGGCAAAAAATATCTAAGCTTCTTTTATTTGCCTTGTTGCAGTGTGGTGTCAACCCTGGTGACTGCAGTCAATACAAGGCGGGGTGGCCTTCTTTCATCTGTTTATAAAAAAAAGCACGTCCAGTGGCAGCAGTGGATTTGACTTGTTAGTAACCAGCTGTAATGTAACTGTCTTGCAGATTCATAAGTAAATAAAGACTTACTTAGTGTCAGGAATATCCACATTTGACTGTGAGTAAAGACACAATAGTGGCTGAAAGGGCACCACAAGTCGCAGCTCTGTGCAAACTGGCCTGATTGCAGAGCCTCTCTGTTTAACTCTAACATTGCATTTAGAAAACTAGAGTCAAACAACAAAAGGTGTTAATAGGTTTATAGTGAGTCCATGCTGCTCGGTTGCCTGGCCTGAATATTTCCCCATAATGAAAAGGAGCCTTTGGTTTGACCAATTAGGTTTAAATTGAGATTTTGCTTTGTAGGGGCTGGGTGGGTGATGGCGTAGGAACTTGTCGCAAGAGAATATCCAGTTCATTGTCATACGAAGCAAGCTGATGGGCTAAATGTACAGGTGTTGCGATATGATTCCATTGCTGCTCAAGGCTCAAGTTTGAGTTTGATTCTAATTTTAGTAGCTTGAGTTCCAGCTACCTGAAACCGGTTGTGCAAAGCTATCTTTTTGAACTTTTCCCACAAAATTTCATTCCATAATGTCTATGATTTTGGTGCTTTGGATGCCATTTTGGAACTAAAATGGTGTCAGAACCAAGTGGGCACACTTCCAGTGTACCTTGCGCTGCAAACCAGCCTGGTGAGGGTGTTAGCGGGAGCATTAGGAACATATGCTGGAAGTATGCACAGTAGGCAGACCATGACGACAATCAACATTGTAGTTAAATTATTAATTAACTACTAAGCAGTTTCAATTTCTCCTCTCCTAAAAGCTAAACATTCATTCAGCAGCAGGTAGAACCCCGATATCATGTTGGTCATATTGGATGACCAACAACTTGCAGGTTAGTTGCTGATTAATCTCTACTTGTTCTGTCTGAGTTTGGAGAAAAGCTTGGTGGTTCGTGACGTTGGTTAAAATTGGTCATGCTATCCAGAGAGTGGTATTACATGTGGCGAAGGCCTTGGTTGTAAGTAAGATGCTTGCATAGATAGAGAAAGGCAGAGGCCATATAAACTTAGGGTCTTCTGGGAGCATTTATCTTACCTCCACCAAAGCCAGGGACAGAAGGCGGACTTCTCTGACCCCCGCCGGGTCGGAGAATCGGCACGGCATGGCCCACCGACCCGTCGCCGGGACACAATGTGGAGAATTGGCGCCATCGGCGCCTGCGTGGTTGGCGCGCCGCGTGTCGGGGTATGCGCCGATTCTCCGGCCTGGGCCGATGGGCCAAGCGGCCGTCAACAAAAAACCGAGTCCCGCCGGCTCCGTTCTAACATCATCTGAGCCGGCGGGACCTCGGCGTTGAAGGGTCCGGGTGCAGCCTGTGTGCGGGAGGGGGGTCTGACCCCGGGGGAGACCTCCGTAGTGGCCTGGACTGCGACCGGACCCACCGATCGGCGAGCCGGGTTCTCTGCCCCCCTGTCCTCCTTTCCTCCACGCTGGCTCCTGTAGCCCTGCGCCACTTCCTGTCGGGGTCGCCGCGGGGAAGAAGACCACTGCACATGCGCTTGTTGGCGCCGGCCCAACTGCACATGCGCGGGCCCCACGGCGCCGGGATCGGCAGCTGGGGTGGCAGAGGCCGCTCCAGCGCCATCCTAGCCTCCTGTGAGCAGCAGAATGGGGTCCCAGAACAAGCGCCGATGCTGGAGTAGAACACTCCTGTTTTTACTCCAGCGTTAGCACTTAGCCGCCCGCTGGGAGAATCCCACCCAGGGTGTGCATTGTGTGTGCTTTATGAAGGAGTCAGCTTTTGCAACCAGACTTAGGACAGGTTCTGCCAGTGGGAATGGTAGGTGACTGTGATCCTGAATTTCTTTGCATGGCTGGAGCAGGAAAGATGGGCGGGTTTCTGTGATCCTTAGGCTAAATGTTGACTCCGTCGGAAACGCCATCGCGTTTCTCGACGGCGTCAACACGGCCTCAGGATCAGCAATTCTGGCCCTTACAGGGGGCCAGCACAGCACTGGAGCAGTTCACACCGCTTCAGCTGCTGATCCTGTCATGAACTGGGCGCCGCACTCGCAGTGACTCCCTTCTCCGCGCTGGCCCCGACGCAACATGGCACAGGGCTACAGGGGCCGGTGTGGAAGAAAGGAGGCCCCCAGCCAGAGAGGCCGGCCCGCCGATTAGTGGGCCCCGATCACGGGCCAGGCCACAGTGGAGGCCCCTCCCAGGATCGGACAACCCCCCCCCCCCCCCCCCCTCACCCACAGGCCACCCCAGGACCCTTGAACGCCGAGGTCTCGCCGGCTGAGAGCAGGTGTGAACGGCGCCGGCAGGACTCAGGTTTGTTACAACGGCTGCTCGGCAATCGGCAGTGGGGGCCCCATAGAGCGGCCCCCGACTGGTGCCGCGCCAACCACGCTGGCACCAATGGCTCTGCGGAGAATCGCGTCCCGGCATCAGGTTGTGATTTGCCCCGGTCGTGGGGATTCTCTGGCCCAGCCAAGAGCTGAGAGAATCCCGCCCGATATACTGGCATTAGAGACAGTCCAGAGAAAGTTCACTAGGTTGATCCCAGGTGTGGAAGGATTTTTGTAGGAAAGGAGAGATAACTAGGCTGGGCCTGTACTCAATGGAATTTAGAAGAATGAGAGGGTGACGTTATTGAGCCATATGGGATTCTCAGAGGGCTTGACAGGATAGATGCTGAGAGGTTGTTTCCCCTTGTGGGAGAATCTAGGACCAGAGGGGATAACCTTGAAGAAAGCTGTCGCCCATTTAGGACAGGGATGAGGAGGAATTTCTTCTCTCAGAGGGTAGATTACATTGCCCAATGGGAATTTGTATTTAATTTTGAAAGGTCTGAGTCTCTACAGAGATCATAACATACCCATCAGCCTTCTTTTTAGCTGGTGCCATCAATATCTTCATCTACATCACTGTTGCAGAACTCATCAGACTGCAGAAGGGCCATTTAGGTCCATAAAGTTGACTCTGTTTCTCTCCACAGATTCTGTCAGACCTGCTTTGTTTATCCAACATTGTCTGATTTTAAAATCAGGCAAGGTTGTGGGCGAGAGGGGCGGCACGGTGGTCTAGTGGTTAACACTGCTGCCTCACGGTGCCGCGGACCCAGGTTTGATCCTGGCCCTGGGGTCTTGGTCCCGGGGGTTACTATCCACGTGGAGTTTGCACATCTTCCCCATGTCTGCGTGGGTCGCACCCCCACAATTCAAAGATGTCCAGGGTAGGTGGATTGGGCATGTTAAATTGCCCCTTAATTGGAAAAATAGAATTGGGTACTCTAAATTTATTTTTAAAAAACTCAACAAAAGATTGTGGGTGAGGGGCAAACAGAATGTGAGAAGGTGGATTAAGCAGAAATGCCATCATCCTCTATGGTTTCAGCCCTGTCCATGGGCCCAGTTGTAACTGATGAAATGATGGTGAGCACTGTCTCCTCTATGGGATCAGGGTCTGTTGTATCTGCTGGAGTTTAGAAGAGTAATTGGCGACTTAATTAACACATAAGATCCTGATGGGTCTTGACATGGTGAATGTGGAAAGGATGTTTCCTCTTGTTGGGGGATCTAGAACTAGGGCCCACCATTTAAAATAAGAAGTCGCCTTTTAAGACAGAGATGAGGGATTTATTTTTCTCTCAGAGGATCATGTGTCTTTGGAACTCTCTTCCTCAAAGGACAGTAGAAGCAGAGACTCTGAATATTTCTAAGGCAGAGCTAGATAGATTTTGATAAGCAAGGGGATAGTTGGGAATATGGAGTTGAGGTTACAATCAAATCAGCCATGATCTTGCTGCCTTATAAAGTCTGTCCAGAGGGCTTCTTGGTCCATATGGTTAGAGGACCTCTACTGTCCCGTCCGCCTCCTGCACCAAGGCTCCATTGCTGCACCTGAAAAACTGGAGTAGGCTTTCTCGCCTGTTGTGCCAATTTCCATTCCTCTTTATGTTTATAAACTCTTCCTTAGCTCTTCTTGCTCGTCTTGCAGCAATATAATAATAAAATAATGTCCGACTTCTTGCTCCAGTTGAGAAGTCTCAATGATGTTCAATAGTCAAGAAGGAAGCCAAGACGTACAAGAAAACAACAGAATAGGTGAAAAACCAACTGAAAGGAAGAGGAGGAGTCTTTGAAATGAAGATCTGGCGCGCTTTGTGTAGCACGGTGGTTAGCACTGTGGCTTCACAGCTCCAGGGTCCCAGGTTCCATTCCTCGCTGGGTCACTGTCTGTGTGGAGTCTGCACGTTCTCCCCATGCCTGCGTGGGTTTCCTCCGGGTGCTCCGGTTTCCTCCCACAGTCCAAAGACGTGTAGGTTCGGTGGATTGGCCATGATAAATTGCTCTTAGTGACCAAAAAGGTTAGGAGGGGTTATTGGGTTACGAGGATAGGAGGGAAGTCAGGGCTTAAGTGGGTCGGTGCAGACTCGATGGGCCGACTGGCCTCCTTCTGCACTGTATGTTCTATATTATTTCCGAGCTGTGAGTGGATATTGTAGCCACAAGGAGCATGAATACAGAACTGAAACAAGTTAAGACTTTTTCGGAGATAGACTGGGCTAATAGTGACATCAGAATGAAGCACAAGCACAAAACTCCGCTGTAGGCAGATTTTAAAAAGATGGAAATAAGATAGAAAAATGTAAATCCGATACTGAAGATCAAAGAGCCAGAAGAAAAAGATCTGGATGGCTCAAACATACTGAGAACCGTGAAGTTGTTGAAAAAATGACATGGCTGAAATAAAACTCAAGAATGGAATGTCAAAACAAAGGTTGAACAGTTGCACAAGAAAGTAGAAATTCTCACAAAGGAATGCGAAGACACTCAGAAACAATTGGCAGAAGTAACATTACAGAATGTGCGCTTGAAGGGATTGCTTATGAATCAGAACAGTTAGTGGTGCAGTGGTTAGCACTGTTGCCTCAAGGCGCCGAGGGCCCTGGTTCGATCCCGGACCCCGGTCACTGTCCGTGTGGAATGGCGTTTGCACATTCTCCCCGTATCTGCGTGGGTCTCACCCCAATAATCCAAAGGATGTGCAGGGTTGGTCAATTGGCCATGCTAAATTGTCCCTTAATTGGAAACAAAAAGAATTGGACACTCTAAATTTAAAAAAAAGAAGAATCAGAACAGTTGGTTGAATGCAGAAACCATTAAAAGCAGCAAAATAAATAAATAATAATAATAATTATTTATTTATTTAAAATGCTAAGAAATAGATTGCTGATCTAACAAGTGAACTGAAAGAGTCCAAGGAGCAGGCAGTGATCCTGGAAGAAATATTCTGAAAGAAACTCAATGTCCAGGTGAAGTTGTTAAACTTGTATAAGGATTCTGCAGATAACAAAAAGAAAGGAACTCACCCGAGTGGTGTCTGAGTTGAATGAAACAATTAATAAGATTGAAATGGCATTAGAAAATAAGAGAATAAACAAAAATTGGCTTAAATTGTGAAACGAGTGGAAATGAAAGTTGCATTTTTGAAATCTCAATTTCTCGGAAGAACATGGCAGAGTCCATGGAAAAAGATAGCTGGTCTAGGAATGAGCAGAGAACATTTCCTCTGGAAAGAATGGGATAAGCCCATAGTATCCGATCAAAGAAGACGGATTGTCGACAAAGATAAATACGATGCAAAAGAGCACCAGAAGTGAAATGTATGTTGAAACCCGAGTAATTGAAACTACGAGACTACAAGTACTATGATTTCAAAATCAGACAGAAGCAACTGAGGCTACCATGCCTCCGAATGGGAAGACAACGAGATCTGGAAGAATTGTCAAGACTCCAGACCATTTGAATTTATAAAGCCAGAGACTTGAAATAGGGAGAAAGGGAGGCACGAAAAGAAAGCCTGTACTGTAAATATGTTTTTAATATAAATTTAGAGTATCCAATTCATTTTTTCCAATTAAGGGGCAATTTAGCGTGTTCAATTCACCTACCTTGCACATATTTCGGTTGTGGGGGCGAAACCCACGCAAACACGGGGAGAATGTGAAAACTCCACACGGGCAGTGACCCAGAGCTGGGATCGAACCTGGGACCTCAGTGCCGTGAGGCTGCAGTGCTACCACTGCGCCACCGTGCTGCCCGCTACTGTACAAATACGTTGAGTGAGGACTTGGGGGAGGAGGTGTAGTGTAAAGGTGTTCAGAATAGCAAGGGAACTGAGAACAGTACATAGAACATAGAACATAGAACGATACAGCGCAGTACAGGCCCTTCGGCCCACGATGTTGCAACAACATGGGAAGTCAAAAACTAAAGGCCATCTAACCTACACTATGCCATTATCATCCATATGCTTATCCAATAAACTTTTAAATGCCCTCAATGTTGGCGAGTTCACTACTGTTGCAGGTAGGGCATTTCACGGCCTCACCACTCTTTGCGTAAAAAAACCTACCTCTGACGTCTGTACTATATCTATTACCCCTCAATTTAAGGCTATGTCCCCTCGTGCTAGCCACCTCCACCCGCGGGAGAAGGCTCTCACTGTCCACCCTATCTAACCCTCTGATCATTTTGTATGCCTCTATTAAGTCACCTCTTAACCTTCTTCTCTCTAACGAAAACAAGCTCAAGTCCATCAGCCTTTCCTCATAAGATTTTCCCTCCATACCAGGCAACATCCTGGTAAATCTCCTCTGCACCCGTTCCAAAGCTTCCACGTCCTTCCTATAATGAGGCAACTAGAACTGTACGCAATACTCCAAATGCGGCCGTACCAGAGTTTTGTACAGCTGCAACATGACCTCATGGCTCCGGAACTCAATCCCTCTACCAATAAAGGCCAACACACCATAGGCCTTCTTCACAACCCTATCAACCTGGGTGGCAACTTTTAGGGATCTATGTACATGGACACCGAGATCCCTCTGCTCATCCACACTGCTAAGAATTTTACCATTAGCCAAATATTCCGCATTCCTGTTATTCTTTCCAAAGTGAATCACCTCACACTTCTCGACATTAAACTCCATTTGCCACCTCTCCGCCCAGCTCTGCAGCTTATCTATGTCCCTCTGTAACCTGCAACATCCTTCCACACTGTCTACAACTCCATCGACTTTAGTGTCGTCTGCAAATTTACTCACCCAACCTTCTGTGCCCTCCTCTAGGTCATTTATAAAAATGACAAACAGCAACGGCCCCAGAACAGATCCTTGTGGTACACCACTCCTAACTGAACTCCATTCTGAACATTTGCCATCAACCACCACCCTCTGTCTTCTTTCAACTAGCCAATTTCTGATCCACATCTCTAAATCACCCTCAATCCCCAGCCTCCGTATTTTCTGCAATAGACGACCGTGGGGAACCTTATCAAACGCTTTACTGAAATCCATATACACCACATCAACTGCTCTACCCTCGTCTACCTGTTCAGTCACCTTCTCAAAGAACTCGATAAGGTTTGTGAGGCATGACCTACCCTTCACAAAACCATGCTGACTATCCCTAATCATATTATTCCTATCTAGATGATTATAAATCGTATCTCTTATAATCCTCTCCAAGACTTTACCCACAACAGAGGTGAGGCTCACCGGCCTATAGTTACCGGGGTTATCTCTACTCCCCTTCTTGAACAAACGGACCACATTTTCTATCCTCCAGTCCTCTGGCACTATTCCTGTAGCCAATGATGACATAAAAATCAAAGCCAAAGGCTCAGCAATCTCTTCCCTGGCTTCCCAGAGAATCCTAGGATAAATCCCATCAGGCCCCGGGGACTTATCTATTTTCACCTTGTCCAGAATTGCCAACACTTCTTCCCTACGCACTTCAATGCCATCTATTCTAATAGCCTGGGTCTCAGCATTCTCCTCCACAACATTATCTTTTTCCTGAGTGAATACTGATGAAAAGTATTCATTTAGTATCTCGCTTATCTCCTCAGCCTCCACACACAACTTCCCACCACTGTCCTTGACTGGCCCTACTCTTACCCTAGTCATTCTTTTATTCCTGACATACCTATAGAAAGCTTTTGGGTTTTCCTTGATCCTACCTGCCAAAGACTTCTCATGTCCCCTCCTTGCTCGTCTTAGCTCTCTCTTTAGATCCTTCCTCGCTTCCTTGTAACTATCAAGCGCCCCAACTGAAACTTCACGCCTCATCTTCACATAGGCCTCCTTCTTCCTCTTAACAAGAGATTCCACTTCTTTGGTAAACCACGGTTCTCTCGCTCGACCCCTTCCTCCCTGCCTGACTGGTACGTACTTATCAAGAACATGCAATAGCTGTTCCTTGAACAAGCTCCACATATCCAGTGTGCCCAACCCTTGCAGCCTACTTCTCCAACCTACACATCCTAAGTCATGTCTAATGGCATCATAATTGCCCTTCCCCCAGCTATAACTCTTGCCCTGCGGGGTATACTTATCCCTTTCCATCACTAACGTAAAGGTCACCGAATTGTGGTCACTGTTTCCAAAGTGCTCACCTACCTCCAGATCTAACACCTGGCCTGGTTCGTTACCCAAAACCAAATCCAATGTGGCCTCGCCTCTTGTTGGCCTGTCAACATATTGTGTCAGGAAACCCTCCTGCACACATTGTACAAAGAACGACCCATCTAATGTACTCGAACTATATCTTTTCCAGTCAATATTTGGAAAGTTAAAGTCTCCCATAACAACTACCCTGTTACTTTCGCTCTTTTCCAGAATCATCTTCGCACACTACCCACAGTATAATGTTTTTTTTTTTTTTTTTTTAATTTAGAGTACCCAATTCATTTTTCCAATTAAGGGGCAATTTAGTGTGGCCAATCCACCTACCCTGCACATCTTTGGGTTGTGGGGGCGAAACCCACGCAAACACGGGGAGAATGTGCAAACTCCACACAGACAGTGACCCAGAGCCGGGATCGAACCTGGGACCTCGGCGCCGTGAGGCACAGGGCTAACCCACTGCGCCACCGTGCTGCCGCCCCACAGTATAATGTTGAGAGACACATGACAGCAGACAGGATCAGGAGTGGTGCAGAGAGGATCTGCGAGAAGTCAGCATGATGATGACACCTAGATAGTGCTATACTTTGGAGGTTATGCATATAGTTGTGAGTTAACAATAAACAGTTTATGTTCAACCATACAAGCTTCCAGACCTCTTAGAGACACCAAACAACCTTACAACAGAGACAATCTTCCCTGAACCTTTCACTCCAGATCTGGAGAGTACAGGAAAAAGTGAAGATTCATAATTTTCACCATGAGATTAAAACTATTAAAAATGGAAAGAATTCAGATGGAAATAACATTAACAGATGTACATAAAGAGCTTTAAAACAGAGAAGGAAAATTCATCTACGACCACATAGTGAACAGCAATAACCGAATGTTCAATCATTTCAGTTCATTTTGGAGTGTGAATGTGGAATTCCACTAAGTGAATTCTCGGTTGAGAGTTCTTTTAAATGACAGGCGATAGAATGAGTTGTTGAAACAACCTCAGTGTTCCTTGCAATAAATATCCACCGAGGCAGGAACGCCAGGAAAGTTTATGCATGAAGCACTTTTGCTGAGCGTTTCGCAGAATGGAATAAAAATGTCAAAACTTTTGTGGAAAACATAAATAATATATGAACAAGTAATTCGCATGTGGCTGTGACTAGAATTGTAAATCGTACACACGTAGAAACTGTTAATGTCATTAACAAGATCAGGGAGTGGCATATGAAGATCCAAAAATGACGGGTTGAAAAGGCCTACTTGTCCATCCAGTCTGTCCCACAAAGAAAATGTCCAATATGTGTCTACTAATATTGCAACAATAATCATTAACTGTCTTAATGCAAAACAGAGTTATATTATGAGTACTATTATCTAATTAGTACTCACTTATTCTTAATATCACTCAAATTCTTCCGATAATTTTGCATAGCTAATATATACTCATGTCTGCAAACTAAGGCCAGGATATTCCGGACCTGTCACGATGGGACCCGCCATGGAAGATTTGGCAACCCAGTCAGACATCAATTAACTTTCAGCAGGATCCGACGATCCAAGTGGAAGATGGGGCTGGAAAATCCTGTCCACGTATCCACATGACTGCGTATGTGCCATGGACAAAAGTATCTGGAATATGTGCAACATATGTGTGTGATTTCTTTTCTCATCAATTGTTCTGCTCTTTTCTTTGAGGATGTGTTTTTTGTTGGGACACTGCTCCAGAAGTGCTAGACAATCTTACCTCGAAGTAGCCATTCTGCTTATTACATATAATTATCAGTCATGTATTAGTCAGGACAGAAAATGTTAATTAGACATGTCACAGATTTGGTCAATCTTCCTTGCCTCCAGCCTGTACTCATGCTGACGTCTAGATGGGTTGCTGGATGATGATCAGAATTCGGGCCAAATTTCTCTTCCCTAATCCGAATTTATTTGCATAGAACAGCTGATTCAGCTCAGACTAACAATAATGGGGCAGCACGGTAGCATAGTGGTTAGCATCAATGCTTCACAGCTCCAGGGTCCCAGGTTCGGTTCCCGGCTGGGTCACTGTCTGTGTGGAGTCTGCACGTCCTCCCCGTGTGTGCGTGGGTTTCCTCCGGGTGCTCCGGTTTCCTCCCACGGTCCAAAGATGTGCGGGTTAGGTGGATTGGCCATGCTAAATTGCCCGTAGTGTTCTAAAAAGTAAGGTTAAGGGGGAGTTGTTGGGTTACGGGTATAGGGTGGATACGTGGGTTTGAGTAGGGTGATCATTGCTCGGCACAACATAGAGGGCCGAAGGGCCTGTTCTGTGCTGTACTGTTCTAAATTCTAAATATTAGGGAGCCTCCTGTATCAGCCCTGGCTCAGCAATAATGCTGTCTGGTTGAAAAGGTGCAATAGGATCTATCTGTCTCGCCTCAGAGTCAAAGGGTCGCAGGGGGTAAGTTCCACCCCAGAGACGTGAGAGTATGATCCAGACTTCAGTGCAGCAATGGCTGAGGTGCCACCTTTTGGATGAGATGTCAAGGCGAGGCCCCGTTTCCTCTCTCACTAGGACGTAATAGACCCCCTAGCACTACTTTGAAGAATCGAAGAGCTCCCCTACATATCCTGGCAAATATTTATGCCTCAAACGGAACAGATGTTCTTGTCATCACCAAATTGCAGTTTGTGGTACATTTCACTGGCTGCCATGTTTTCTACATTTCTTAGAATTAATTTAGACAATGTGAGCATTGCTTGCTGGGCCAGCATATATTACCCATCCCTGAGATGGTAGTGGTGAGCTGCCTCCTTGAACCGTTGAAGTACCTGAAGTGTGGTACACCAACCGTGCTGTTAGGGAGGAGTTCCAGGATTTTGACCCAGCGACAGTGAAGGAACAGTTATATATTCCCAAGTCAGGATGGTAAGTGAGTTGGAGGGGAACTTACAGGTGGTGGTGTTCCCGTGTATCTGCTGCCCCTGTCCTTCTAGATGGTAGCGGTCATAGGTTTATAAAATGCTGCCTAAGGAGCCTTTGTGAGTTCCTCTAACAACAATACAATATTGACTATAATTCAAAAGTACTTGATTGGCTGCAAGGTATTTTAGGACATCTGGTCACCATGAAAGGCACTATACAAATGCAAGTCTGATCTGTATGGTACATGTTTGTTTGGATGTACTATTCATGCGTTTCTGTACATTTACTACGTATAATGTGTGTAAAACATCCTGCAACTTGATTGACATTAAACTGAACTAGTGAAGGATAGGGGCTAAAATCTATCAAGGTTTTCTTAATTGTGGTTCAAAACACAACCACTTGTACAGTCTACTGATTTAATGCAACCTTTGCTTTCACTGGCACGGTTGCAGGTTAGCAGCAGATCATAAATTTGTATTTCAGAGTGAGAAGCTATTTTGATTTTCAATACACTTTTTTCCCTGCCAAGTAAAATAGTAGGTCACAAAAAGAAACCCAGTTCTTCAGTCTCTGATGAATCGAGGTTGTGGTAGGGAACCTGTTTTTGAGTTTCAGCTCCACATCTGGCTGTATATTGTGTTACAGTTCTGAATTACCAAGGCAAATGCAGCACAATATCAGTCTTTTCCAGTGCCAAGTGTCTCATAACTGATTACCGTAACAGGTACCAAGGTTCAACGCATTCACTAGTTTCGTGAAAAATGCCGCTATTAATTTCAAGGGTTTTTTTTGCTAATATGTACCTCTGGTCTTCTAAGGGAAGATTAGAGTCACAGAAGGGGTTAAAGCTTGTTCCAAGCTGAAAATTCTGTCTATTTCCCCAGTGACTGGCCATCAGCATGTCCATTTTCCCTTCAATAAATCTTTTTTCTATGGACTTCGCAGGGTCAGTCTCGAAGCAGAGCCAGCTGATTGACATGCACTTCATTAGGATACTAAGTCACTACCTCAGAACTGTCAGAGCCAATGTTTGCTTCTTAATAGTTGTTTTCTGGAGCAGTCTGGCCTATTTCAGGAGCTACTGCCATGGGTATACCATAGTTACCATATCAAATTTGAGGAGACAGTCCTCCTTTTGTTAGCTCACAAAGGCTGTAATTATTGACTATAGCAAGCATATTTATATATAGATCTCTCATTACATACCACAATCCTCACAACAAGATTATTTTAAGAAAATGACAAACTAATGAGTCAATGCTACAATCACGAGTTTCAATCTATTTTTGAGGGTTTGTGTAAAATTCAGTTCTGTAAACTAGATGAATTGCTATGTGGGATGGTAGGTGTGGCAGAAAATAGATTAACTCATAAGCTGAAAAAAAAAACTAGCAGGCACTCGCATGAGATTTTTGCTTATCTTTTTCTCTCGCCAATTATCTCCCTGTTTCCCTCTGCTCTGTCAAAGGCTTTGGTGGGGCACAGCTCCAGTGGTACCAATCGCCCTCCATGTCCACTTGGGCATTCTCCATTCAGGAATTGGTGGGCGGCACAGTAGTTAGCATTGTTGCTTCACAGCGCCAGGGTCCCGGGTTCGATTCCCGCTTGGGTCACTGTGCGGAGTCTGCACGTTCCCCCCTTGTCTGTGTGGGTTTCCTCCGGGTGCTCCGGTTTCCTCCCACAAGTCACGAAAGACGTGCTGTTAGGCGAATTGGACATTTTGAATTCTCCCTCAGTGTACCCGAACAGGCGCCGGAGTGTGGCGACTAGGGGATTTTCACATTAACTTAATTGCAGTGCTAATGTAAGCTACTAGTGACAATAATAATGATTATTATTAGAATTTTTACCCACTGTCATTCACTGGCAAAGGAGAGATTCATGGTAAAGCTCAGTTTTGTCCTCGTTTAACCATGCACACATATGCAGTTCCAGCAGGGGACACTACTTGGCAATTGAGAGTGGGCACCCTGACCATTTCACCCATCCCTAACCCTGAGGAATTGAGAATGTGTGTAATACCCCTGCTACCACAAAGATGAGATCATGCACAGACCAGGAATTGAGCACTGGACCTTCCTGTTCTGGTTGACTCTTCAGCTAAATTACCTGACAAACAAACCAGCTTCCCACCACCTATAAATAATCGATCCAGTTTCAGCGCATGTACTTTTTTTTTTGCTGGACTTTCCTAACTGCCTATAGAAAAAACAGTTCTTCCTTATATAATAAGAACTTGCATTTATGCAGAATTTTTAACATAATAACAAGTCTCAAAATGTTTTGCAGCGGCTTTTGAAAAGTTGAACACCGGGCTAAAGCAGGAATTATTTAAAAGGGGATAGTTAAAAACTTGAGAAGGCGGGTTTAATTGGGGTGGGAGGAGGGTGGTTAAAAATGGAGAAACGGGGGGGGGGGGGGGGGGGGGGGGGGGGGGTTAGGAAGGGGTCCTGAACATAGGGCCTAGAATGATAATGGCACAGCTGCTAATGATGGGACAGAGGGAGTAGGTATTTACAAAGACTAGCGTCACATGATTAAATCATTCAGGGAGTCAAGGGGTGAGACAGGACACGGAATGACAAAATTGGTGACTATTAGCAGGAGAAATTAATTATATCTGCATGATCTGGCCCAAATATTCTCATCCTCTAACTCCATTTACTTCACTTCACCTGGCGTCTACAGGAAGATTAAAAGAGACACAAAGAAGAAAAGGAGAGACAATAAAGAGTGAAGGAGAGAAAGGCTGGACAAAAAGAAAGGTCAGCGATAAGGGGAATAATAGGAAGGAAAGAGAGGGAAAAAAATAGGAAACACATTAGAAAGAGAAAGAGAGAAGAAAGAATATGAGAAGAAAAAGTAAAGAATAGATGGATAGAACTCTTGTCCCAAAGCCCTTCGCATTGAATACTTTTGAAGCATCACACACACATTCTTGCCACTCTGCATATAAAGCCATGCAAGGTGGACTATAAGTCACATTCCATTTATTTTTATTGGGAATATAAAGATGAAGGTAGAATATATGTGCTTCAAATGACAACTGAATTGCATGTGTATGTTATAGTCTAGTTATCCCACCCTCCAATGTAACTGACCCTATTGGCCATGCTTGGGGAGGAGTGGGGAACAGGTGGCTGAATTGGAACATGTGGCACCAATGTTTTGGGAACCAAGTGCTTCATGCAACTTGGAATTGGGGTCCAGATATATGTGCACATTTCCAATGTGCGCAGGACACCATCTCTATAAAGACATCTGGGCATTTGAATGCAACCATGGACGTCTGTATACCGAGCAGTGAGATAGTGGCACAAAAGATTATGCAATGATGATATGAAGTCATTTTTCATCTTCCCACTCCAGCCAATGCCTTGTTTTAATTTCTAACAGCTGAACATCGCATTAAGTGCAATGAAGGACCATTTGTTCACCAGCACCATTTAAATAGTTCATGAGGTACATAAGGGTTAATTGCTGGATTATTACATCTGGCTGCTGATGCAATTGTACACGTTTTCAGAGGTTGCCTTACCTTGGCTAATGTTTGAGTAGTCTACAGGGTCTGCCTGACTGGTCTTGCAGTACTTTGTCATTTTAAATATGGTAAGTGAAAGAATTTGCTTCCACACCAGTGGTCTGGTAGGACTTTGAGCATTGAGCCTGACTGAGGGAATTGGGAGAGGTGGGCACAACAGGTCAAACTGTTACAGGGGGAAGGAGAGGAGAAAAATATTCAGGGATAGGCCATATCTGCTCAACGTCTTCAGAAAGCAATTTTTTTTACCTTAACTTCAGCGAGAATTCTTTGCTTCAGAAATGAGATAATGAGTGAGAATGGCCAACTGTTGCAGCCACACCTGCAGGATCCAAGCAGGGCATGGGCAAACTGTGGCTGTCAAAGTGACCAAGGCTGTCAACCTTTATGCATCACCGTCACACCCTTCACCCACACACACAAGACAGACACACAGTGGGTATAGGGAAGGATCAAAATAACAGGGTTTAAGCTGGGAATGCGAAATGAGTATCTTTACTGCTGAGGTTGAGATCTTTGCAGGCGGTGATCTTCTCAGGACACAAAGTGTTGAAACCACCAGCTGATTTGGAACTTTTAGCTGGAAACTTCAATTAAAACTCTCAGGCTGTAAGACTTCCTCTGGGGAGTCACCTTCGCTTTTACTGACCTGGGCCTTCACACAGGAGATCTCCCTCAGGTCTATTCAATTCTAACTTGCATCCACCAGATGGACTATAAGCCTCTCTTCGTTAAATCTAAAGTTCTCAACATGAGGGTTTCACATGGGTTTTCAAACAGCTCCTCTGCCTGCAGCTGGTGCTGGACTGAATCCTCCTGCAGGTTAAACTGGCTGCAGAGAGAAAGGTCTTTATCTTGAACCTTCAGGAAGAATCCAACAGGTGATAGATAATTCAGAGCTCTGACTTCACAGTTGCCTGATCAGAATGGAAATGACTACTTGCCAACAGCTCACAGGTTGTGCAAAAAGAGAAGGGTATTTAGTCACAAGTCATCAGATGACAGAGAGATCTGATTTAGCTTCCCAGTCTCTTGATCAGGAGTAGAAATTTCACAAGCTGGCTGGAAACATTTAAATCGCCAGGCAGAAAGCTGATAGAAAGAGTCTAAACCTGCTCCCTGTTGCTTTCTGGGTCAAAGCAGAACTGAATTAAAATGGAGTCTGACATTCTTCTTCCCAGAAACCTCTGAAGCTCTATACCAATCAAAATTGAGAACTGAATAAGGTCCAGAACCCCAGAAGAGTTGATTGGCTGCTAGCCAAGTCCATCAAACTGGCATCATTGGACTAACCCACATCGCACACTGGACCAAAGGGCGTGCTTGGAGCAGTTCATATGGCACATTAGTTTAGGGGTGTTTTCAGTAATCCTCCAGATACAAAAGTTAAAAGCACAATCAACAGAATTGAAGCAACCAGCAGTACAGAAATTAAAGAGGGAAACATGGGTCATACAAGGATTTAAAATAAGTTTCTTATGGAGACCCAGCTGAGTCCTGGGATCCAGTGGACTGCTGATTCCTGCCTCTCTTGGATGTTTCTGCCTCCATCTGATGTGCATCAGCAACTGTATGGTGCTCACCAGATAGTGCCCCAGAAGCCTGTCCACTAATGTCACCCACTGAGGTGTGTGTCTCTGTGCTGGTAGAAGGTGGGAGTGATATCTGTCACGCATTGATGGTGGAGTCCTAGGAACTCTCCTCCAAGGTGGTCTCTTTGGTGGCAGGGTCAGGGGGCGACTTTGAATGTCCAGAGCACATCAGATGGAGATCCTGTGAGAGACTGGACATGTGGTCAGTGAGAAGAAAGGATCATTTTTTCTGACATGAACAACTCACTTGAAATAGGTCATCTGGGTGAAGGGGCAGTGGGTCCTCACCTCTGTGGTGCAGGTCATTTCGCTGTCGATGACTGCTCTCCCCTCGGTCAACCCGTGATATCCAGGGCCCGTTCTTCATCGGGGGCGAGGATTCGAATATCTGGTGTCCTGCCACCATCTCTTGGCTCTTTCCCGCTTATTATGGGCTATGTTCTTCTGCAGGGACAAACGGAGGGAATGGTGAGCCGCATGTTTGATGGGTCAGGGGGGTCTACAGCAGGTGGCATGTGTGGGCACTGCAACTGGATATGAAAAGTTTATTGTGCTGGAGGGTGCCAGTGGGTTCTGAGGAGCAGATACGAAGATCAGATGTGGGGGAAGGTGCAAGGTGTTAGTGATTTGGCAGAGCGTTGGGAATTTGAGGGGTGGCAGGTGGAACTGATGCCAGGAGAGAGGTGGTAACTTACATTGCAGCTCTGTGAAGGTCATTGGTCTTCTTCCGATATTGGACAGCGGCCCTCCTTGTTATGCTACCTGCACTGACAGCCACTGTCACTGCCTCCCAAGGGATATTGGTGACCTTGTTGCTGGTCTTCCTACCCCCTCGGGGAAATGGCCTGTCCTATCATGCATTAATGGTATCAGAAAGCCTGGCTAGGTCGGCATCTCCAAAGTGAGGAGCAAGTCTACGCACTGCCATGCTTGTGTGTTGATTGGGACTGAGTGGTGAGGTCGCGTTTTAAAGCAGCTCTCTCTTGTTAGCGGCGAGCTGCTGAGGCAAGAGTCTGGCGAATCAGACGGCTAGACAGCCGGTAATGGTGAAAAGCTCGTGGGGGCTCATTTTCGGCACTAAGTGTTGTTAAATGCAGGCCGCGATCTCGCCAATGCAGCCATCGGGAGATACCCCACCAATCGTGCCCAAAATGATATTTGGAAATGTTTCCGTTAAATCGCGCCAATAGGCAACATCTCATAGTT
The DNA here is from genome assembly GCF_902713615.1 of Scyliorhinus canicula. Taxonomy (NCBI): domain Eukaryota; kingdom Metazoa; phylum Chordata; class Chondrichthyes; order Carcharhiniformes; family Scyliorhinidae; genus Scyliorhinus; species Scyliorhinus canicula. The sequence continues at coordinate 57,238,562 of NC_052154.1, read as the reverse complement.
TGCAGTGCCCTGCTGCATAAAGTAGACCATTGACTCTCTCTCTGTAAAGAAGAATGCACATTGTCTTGATGCACCACCTGTGAACTCAACCATTTTCAACAACGAATAGAAATATAGCTGGTGTTCAACATAGATGATGAATGCTGGTGAATGTCAAGACAGGGGAAGGCTACAGGTCAACAAGGCCTATCCACTCATGATATGGCTCATGATTCTAGGAACATGTACAAAGTAAAGGCCTAAGATGAGAGGCATTTGCCACAAAGAACATTATAGAGCACACTTCTATCCTCAAGCGAAAACTCCACTATCTGGATAATTCTGGAAGAACTTACAATACTCAACTGAGCAGATATCAATATGTTGTAATATGCTGCATAACCTGGTTGTTCTATAGGAACAGCTGTTGCCATCAGCTATCAAGTGAGAAGCGGAGGATCAGAAGCATGAGAAAGAAGAGGAGGAAGAAGAAATGGAAGAGGAGCAGGAGGGCAAGAGGAAGTGGAAGAAGAGTATGAGGGGCTACAATGTCAGCAGTCCCTTCCCCCATGGGCACTATGTGATCAAATTATTCTTGATCAATGCCATCAACCTCAGCTATACCTTCCCATCTATCAAATGTCCCAGACTCCTTAGTGTTCTTATTTTGTTGACTCTTCCTGATGTCTCAATAATAAAAGTGACCAGAAATGTAAATCCAAGTCTAATGTTATAAATGCAATCAATACATAATGCCTGCAAAATTAAACAAATCATTCTTGTGCAGTCCCTTAATACCTGTCATCCCTATGCCTTTGCCTAGTTTAGTGCTCCTATGGACTTTATTCCCAGTAGCTGCTGTATGGATGAAAACGTCAGACCTTCTTTCATCTATTCATTTACAACATATGGGCATTGTTGGCAAGGCCACATTATTTGGTCCAATCCAAATTACTGCCCAAATCATAGAATCATAGAATTCCTACAGTGCAGAAAGAGGTCATTCAGCCCATCTAGTTTGCACTGACCCTTTGAAAGAGACCCGATGTAGCATGGCTTCCCTGTAACCCCACCTAACCTACACAACCCAGGAGACTAAGGGGAAATTTAGCATGGCCAATCCACCTAACCTGCACATCTTTGGACTGCGGTAGGAAACACCCGGAGCATCTGGAGGGAACCCACACAGATACGGGGAGAACGTGCAGACTCCGCACAGACAGTGACCCAAGCCGGGAATTGAACCTGGGACCCTGGAGTTGTGAAGCAACAGTGCTAACCACTGTGCTACCGTGCCACCCAACTTCAAAATCATCAACTACAGAAACTGCACCATAGCAGCAAAGATTCAACTCTCTCCTTTTAGTCCCTGCTATTTTTGAAACTTTCCTTCTTGCCCTCATGCGTCTGTCTTGTGTGTGTTTGGGTTTGGGGAATAGTTAGATGAGTAGACCATTGTTCCATTGTTTCCATTACATGCTTCTCTCTTCTCTTTTTGTAAATAAACAGTTTTGAAAATGTTTTACTTACAAATCTGTTGCCTGTAAATCGTTGGAGCAGTCAAGGTTCAAGATCTCAAGAAAATATGCAAATTATTGATTATTTCACTTATGTTGGGACTCCGGGGCCTGTGGGACTGGAATTGACTGTTCACTAGCCCAGCGTGTCAAAACAGCTGGAACAGAATGTTTCATTACCTGCAGAGTTCTGAATGGGAACTGAAGACTGTTCAATCATCAGTCGGCATCCCTAGTTCTGATCTTCTCACAGTGAGAAGGTCATTGATAAAGCAGCTGAAGATGGAAGAAACTATCCTGATGTGCTCCTGCACCACTCTCCTGACCTGAGATGACTGACCTCCTATGACCACAACCATCTTGCTTTGTGCTAGGTATGACTCGAATTGGGTGCAGTCTTTTTCCTAATTCGCATTAATTTCAATTTTACTAGGGTCTCTTGATGCACCCTCAGACAAGGGTGACTCTCACTTCACCTATAACTGAAAAGCTTACAGATGATCTTGAAGGGTGACTTCAAGCAGCTCTGGGCCTAGAGTGCATATAGTATAAAGGGTTAACAGAAGAAACATGCTAATATATAACCTAGATGATGATGTCTCACTGACATCAGTCAGTCATGTATTAGATTGGGGGGAGAGAGGTTGGAACACCATGTCCAGGAACAACCTGCCAACTCTGTAGCCTTTTTGCAGAACAAGTGTTAAGCAGATACCAGAGTGTGACTACAGTCTGTCTCGTAATATACATGTAGAAGGAGCATCTCAGAACAGAACTTGTTTTCAAATTGCACCATTTCAGGCCGGGCTGAAGCAGACTAGGCTCATTGGCTGAGGATCAACAGCAGAGTGGCACTAACAGCAGGAGTGGAAGCAGAAAACAATCATCCTGAAAGAGGACAACACATTCCTTTTCCAGTCCTCAGGCACCACTCCTGTGAAAAATAACGAGTGAAAGATTGTGATCAATGCCACTGGAGTGCTACAGGAGATCAACTTGTGTGTATAAATTACATATTATATAAAACAATAAGAAGACCTTGAAGCAGAACATTCAACCCTGAATTTAGACGATATTCACAAATGGAAATATAATGTGAACCCAACAGTTAAATTATAGCCTTGACTCAAGCCTGGAAACCTGTCCCATACAGAAAGCAGAAAACAAACGTATCAATCACTGACAAAGACCTTCTGATGCTGTAATACTTTTGGCACAATGTTATTTGCCTTCGGGTGAAATGTTTTGATCAGTTATAATCTCACGTCACACAAACCCAGCCTTGTAACCAGATTCAACTCATGGAGATCAACTGAACACAAGCCCTTTAAATTGTTCACATTATTCAAGACATTCTATGATTCAACACTTGAGGACTTCAGTTACACTATCAAGCCTCAGGGTGCAAACAAGCACTACCTTGAGACAGTCAACAAAACAGTCAATATAAACCCGTTGTGAGCAAAGCTATCATTCTTTGCGTCCTGTTAATGAATCCAGCCTCATCTAAGCCCTAACTGTGGAAGGATATGTTCCTCTGTGTGTTCAGCTATGTGAAAGCTAAGCCCTAATTCTAGAATCTCAGAAACTAAGTGGTTCCTTTTCATGTGAGCAGCTTTTAAGTATATATACATCAAATAAATATGAGCATGCTTGTTAGTAAGTCATCAAGGTCTAGAAGGCATCCTCAAAGGTCATACAATTCTGTGATTGGAAAATGTTGAAACCTCGACAGTTATCCTAATAATCACAATGTGGGCAAGATTGCATTATGGTACATGGTGTGGTCAGTGTGCTTCTATCAAAAAATGTTAATGGTTGCACTATATTGTGATTTAAATAAGCCTCTGTCATGTATATTTAAAACTGTCTCTCTGTAGCCTTAATTATCTCAGCCCACGGGGAGAAGGAGTATCTCCCAAGCTCAGAAGAGCAATGAAATCCTTGCACGTTGACAGTTATGATGGCTGTCACTGCTTGTCCAAATTTCTTGTAAAATTTACATTGAAAACCCGCTCTGAAAGGGAATCAATGTTTGCATCCAATTTTCCGCATCTGGTACCAAGTTTTAAAAAGGATTAATAGGGGTCGCAAGAGGGTGTTTGTTGCTACTTAAGTTTGTTTATCCAATGATTTCCATTTGACCAACATAGTGTCCCTCTGGCATCTACTGCAAAGAATAAGATCTGATCAGTCAATCATCTCAGATTGTGTTCTATCTCATTTCAGCAAAAATTATTGTTGAAGTTTCATCCAGCGGAGCATAATGAACTCAGAAACAGAGCACAGATAGTTTGCAACCATAGTGCTTTAAAACATTCATTTAATTTTGTATGGTTATGAATATTCAGTACCAATTGCTGCCAAAGGGCAGCACGGTAGCATTGTGGATAGCACAATCGCTTCACAGCTCCAGGGTCCCAGGTTCGATTCCGGCTTGGGTCACTGTCTGTGTGGAGTCTGCACATCCTCCCAGTGTGTGCGTGGGTTTCCTCCGGGTGCTCCGGTTTCCTCCCAAAGTCCAAAGATGTGCGGGTTAGGTGGTTTGGCCATGATAAATTGCCCTTAGTGTCCAAAATTGCCCTTAGTGTTGCGTGGGGTTACTGGGTTATGGGGATAGGGTGGAGGTGTTGACCTTGGGTAGGGTGCTCTTTCCAAGAGCCAGTGCAGACTCGATGGGCTGAATGGTCTCCTTCTGCACTGTAAATTCTATGTAAATTACTTGTGGTGTATGTTAATCTTTTCATTTTCCCGCCAACTTGCTCTCTTATTTCTCCCTCCAGAATGGAATTGTCTTTCAATTTTGGCCAATTTGCCCCTACAAGGCCATCACCATATTGGGTTAGGAACTACCTACTTCAACAGTTACCATGACTTCAACCCTCAAAGGGAGATGATGAATGGTTGATACAGATTTTCTGGGTCATATGAGACCCATTGGTGGGCTGGGAATCCACTGGAGAATGCAGGCCTCAATGGATTCTTGAAGATCTTGTCCAAATCTTCAGTGCTATTTTGTGTCTGTTTTGTAAGGGGGTGACTAGACCTTTACCAGCATGCTGTGAGTCCCGCTGCTGAGACCAAATGTGGGCCCCAAGCCCTTGTGGGATTTGCCTGACAGCGACCAGGCCAAGTCTCCAATTAAAGATGGCAGCTTGCCTCTTCAGGTTGCCAGCCTAATCAGCAGGATCACATTCCTTCAGCCTTAGCAGTTAGAGGCAGTCATTACTGGTGCTGCAGGGAGAAAAACAGAGCGTCTTCAAGTTGGGGTTCCCTCGAAGAACCAATGAGAAATGTTTTTAACGTGCCAAGGTTTGGCAGGCAGGCCCCGACAATTGGTGAGATGAAAACTCCAGCGGTAGCTTCAGAGCCATAGGTATGTCTCTTTTTAAAAGAAATTTAGGGTACCCAATTCATTTTTTCCAATTAAGGGGAAATTTAGCGCGGCCAATCCACCTACCCTGCATAGCTTTGGGTTGTGGGGGCGAAACCCATGCAAACACGGGGAGAATGTGCAAACTCCAGACAGTGACCCAGAGCTGGGATCGAACTTTGGCGACGTGAGGCAGCATTGCTAACCACTGCGCCACCGTGCTGCCCTGCCATAGGTATTTCTTATGTGGGTCATAGAAACATAGTAAATAGGTGCAGCAAGAGGCCATTTAGCCCTTCATGCCTGCTCCGCCATTCATTCTGATCATCCAAGTCAATAGACCAATACTGCCTTTCCCCATATACTTGATCCCCTTCTCCCCCCCCCCCCCCCCTCCCCAAGTGCTACATGTAACTGCTTCTTGGAGCCTCTGAGAAGAGCCACCAATCCCTTAACCCCAGACAGCCACTAGGCGGCCACCTCGGTGTACCTGGTGGTCTCCCAGGCGAAGGGGTGGTCCATTTTGACACCGCCAAAATGTGGGGATGTAAAATGGCCTTTAATAGACCAGCTAATTAATTAATTGGTTGCCAGCCTTTGGTTCCTGACTTTGAAATATTCCATAGTGGCTTGAAGACACCAAGATTCTCTGTTGATGTCTTCTGCTGCCATTTTTCCCAATCTTCCTGCCTCCGTGCCTATCTCCAGGGGGTTGGTAAAATCCTAGCCCTTGATTCCAAGGGTGAAAGGTGCTGACACCTTTAACCTCTCAGTCCAGCCATTTACATAGGACCTTTTAGGTTGATATGTATGGTGGGTACCTTAAATGCAACCTAATAACAAAGGCACCAGGCATTTTCCAGCAAATTAGGAAACCTTCCCAACCATACATCGTTCACAAGGGTCAGGAGCAGAAATTCATAGTAAGAATGTTCCTGATGCAATTGTCCAAGTTCAGGATTGCATGGATTTTCAGGGTTAGTGTTATTGGTTATGAACATTCAATTGCCTGTATTTCTCTCTTGAATTGATTTGATAAACCACAGAGGAAAGTCTTGATATAAAACCTTATGGCACAGAAGGAGGCCATCCAGTCCATCATGCCTGTGCTGGCTCTCTGAACTATCCCCTTATTCCCACTCTGCTGCTTTCTTTCTCCATACCCCTGTAATTTCTTTTGAAAGTTACGATTGAATCAGCTTCCACCAACCCCTCAGGCAGTGCATTTTGACCATGACAATTCACTGTGTAGAATAAAAGCTCTTGATTTCTGCTCAGGTTCTTTTGCCAATATCTTAAATCTGGTTACGGACCCACCTGCCAGCGAAAATAGTATCCTCATGATCACCCTATTAAAATCCCGCTAATTTTGAACATCTCGATTAAATCTCCCCTCAACCTCTGGTTTACGAAAGCAATTCCCACTTCTCCAGTCTAACCACCCAAATTACTTCTCACTGCCCGTGGTGTATTCTGGTGAATCAGCTTTATGCATCTTCCAAGGTCTAGGTACCCTTTAGTTGTGGTCCCCCGAATGGCTCTTTAAGAATCAGAGTTTATGGAGTTGGCCTTTGTGCTTCGGACATATGTGTACCACATGGTGTGCCAACCCCGCGTGGCAGCACACGTGCTCATTCAGTTTGCACTTTCTCCCCATGTCTGCGTGGGTTTCCTCCAGGTGCTCCGGTTTCCTCCCACAGTCCAAAAATGTGCAGGTCAAGTGGATTGGTCATGCTAAATTGCCCTTAGTGTCCAAAAAGGTTGGGCTGGGTTGGGTGGGGCTACTGGGTCACATGGATAGGGTGGGGGTGTGGGCTTAGGTAGGGTGCTCTTTCCAAGAGCCGGTGCAGACTCGATGGGCCTAATAGGTTCCTTCTGCACTATAAATTCTATAATTCTATGATTCTACCATCACAGAGTCACACCAAATGTACAATCTGACAGGTTTGAGGCAATTATTTAGGTTTGTTTGTATGTGTGTCGTTTTGTTGGCTACAATGTTCCATGTGGAATGGATAGGCTCAGTCCACTTCTTTGTGCGTAAGTCCATAACAGAAAAATTGTCCCTGGCCCAAATTTTCAGGGGGTCAAGCGTTCGGTGCCTGTCATCCAGAGGATCGACAGCACCGACTCTAACAGGCCCACCATTATTTTACACTCAAATGATCCGCTGATTGGCAACAAGCGGGATGGCTGTCCTCACTTGGACAGAGGTCCCATGTTGGAGAGCTGTTGGCCAATCAGATTGGCTGGCAGCTCTCCAGCCCATCCAGGCACAGCGCTGGCAGTAGCTGGAAGAGGTAATGCAGCACAGTACCTGAGACTAAGCCCTGGGAACCACATCGCTGGTAAGTACCAGCGGTCTTCAGGGGGGGGGAGGGTAGGGAGTCACAAAAGGGGGAGCAATCTTGCTGTTGAGGGTAGCTGCGGGCAGGGGGGGAGAGAGGGGAGGTCTCGGTCTGTGAGGGGAGTGCGCCCTCAGTTTGAAGGGGTTTTTGAATGAAGGCGCGCATCCCTTCCCGCCCAGGATCGAAGGTGAGAACATTGGGTGCCCAGCAGCCTACTATTTGAGACTGCGTGGAATTAATGGCCTTAACTGGGGCGTGGCAGAGTTTCCCTTCCAAGGTTCTATCCACCCCATCGTACAATCAAGTCCGGGCGAGGGGGATCCCGGAGGAAATCCTATTCATACTATTTTACGCTCCCCTTCCCACCTCAGAAACCACTGGGCGCCGAACATAAAATTCTGACCCATGAGTTGTGAAAGATTGGTAGCCGGTTCTGATGTTAGAGTCAAGAACCATCTGGCCAATCTGCACCTGACCTGATGGGCCTTGTACAGACATGAAGTGGCAAAAGTCTCAAAAGTTTACATTTTTCAGCACAAACATACTTTTATGGATATAATATTAATCTTACAGTGCGGAAGGTGGCCATTCGGCCCATTGAGTCTGCACCAACCATCTGAAAGAGCGCCCTACCCAAGCTCAATCCCCACCTTGTCCCTGTAACCCCACCTAAACTTTGGCCACTAAGGGACAATTTAGAATGGCCAATCCACCTAACCTGCGCATCTTTGGACTGTGGGAGGAAACTGGAGCACCTGCAGGAAATCCACGCAGTCACAGGGATAATGTGCAAGCTCCACACTGTCGCCCAAGGCCGGAATTGAGCCTGGGTCCCTGGTGCTGTGGGGTAGCAGTGCTAACTACTGTGCCACTGTGGAGGGAAATGTGATGGGAATGAATAAAGAGTTCACTGGCAACTCCAATACTCAGAGTCCTGGAGCAATATAAGTGTTACTGCATGTTTGGCGAGTAAGAATTAAAAAAGAAATCTGCAAAGAACTTGGGCAGGTGACAAAGGGTATTGAGTACTGGTGAAAACATAAGAGAGAAATGAATTACTGGAGGTGGAAGATTAACCATGTTAGTTACTAGCTGGTGCATTGCTTTATGTTCCAGCTCACCTCACCTGGAAAATAACTTACCCCTCCAGCAAGATTGTGAGTGGAATATTCTAGCCCTGAGCAGTCATACCTTTGCTTCACAACTCCTCCTCACCAGTGAGATGTGCTTCATATAAACAATCTAGTTTACATTCTGCAGATTCTAATATCACAACCCTCCGAATTTCAATGAATATCCACCTTGCAATGCCGCAGAGTATAAGATTATTAAGTAACTGAAACCACACACTATTGAATTTGAATGGTATGTTAAATCACAAGATCTTCAAGTGACAGTGAATATTGGAACTGGATGAAAAGTGAGGGTGGTGTGGAAGCAGGATGTGGTTTGATTATGATAATAATGATGTTTCAGCATGTTTAATGTTGAAATAGTGGACAGAGAGCTGATTAAATTGTGGAACATAATTAAGGGCTTCAATCGGGCTCAAATCCTCGAACTAGATATTAAACAACCCAAAATATTCCTCATCAGGGTCATCTTAAGAATGTAGATATTGCTGTACCAAACATTAATATCTGCTGTTTTACCTCAGGAAACTTTCAAATACTAGAAATATTAGGCAATAAAAAGTTTTTACATCTGACACATTTAATATTACATTCACATAGTAAGGAAAATCATTATTGTGTTTTAGTGAATTGACGCAAAGTAAAAAAAAAAAGACAAGCTGGCCACAATACTTACTTTTGAACTCTCTAAGTATAGGGAAGTACATTGTATTCCAGGATGACCTAAAGAGTATGGATAAACCAGTAAGATAAAGATTAAAATAAAATCTAGCAGTCTTAAAAATTGTTCTGGGATTCTCTTCCTAACTCAATGAGAGCCTGATGAAACCTCCAGAGAAGCAATGTGTGTACATGAATAAAAATGGTGATTTACCCTTTCTCTGGGAATTCCGTTGGAGTGAGAGAACAGTGGAATCCCGATGGAACTTAATACCATAATAATCCTCAAAAACACCTGATGCACAGCTCCCACTGGCTCAACGGTATGTGCATCACATGGTCCAGTATTGAGTCATACCCATCAGGATGATTCCAGATTAGCCCCCCAATGACTACTGATTTGGCTGATTCCAATAGTAGTGAACTAGATTCAGCCTGGAGCAAACTGTACACATTGTGAATACTGGCATGTAATTTAGTTGAAAGTTGTGCCTTGTTGATACTGGGATGATGATAGGACCATTTCAACTGTACTGTAATACCTTTGTTGGGTGCAAACATATTCATTGGCTAAGCTTACTTTTGATGAATGGAGAGTTGGGTGAGGTCCCAAAGAGTTGAAGGTGCCTGCAAAACATGAATCTAGCACGACTTCAAAAGATTGCAGTATACACAATTAATTTCTAAATTGTAGGCTGACTGCAGTTTTACTGAATGGGGACTGTTGTGTCTCCAATAAATTACCCTGTTCTCCTCCAACCAACCCCCGACACCCGCCTCCCCCCAGCCTTTGCATGATCCCCCCCCTCCCCCCGGTCCTTTATGTGCCCCTTGATTCTTTTTACCAATGACTTGATGAAAACGCAGCAGAACCAAGCAGACCTCAAGTTTTGTCAGTGGACCTAATGATCTCACCTGATCAACAATGGAACTGGTCTTCACACAAAAACAGCCAAGATACCTGGTCATAATCAATGTTCCAAGATCCAAGTATACATGCAGACAGATCAGGCCTGTTTCTTTTTTTTATATAAATTTAGGCTAGCCAATTATTTTTCTTTTCCAATTAAGGGGCAATTTAGCGTGGCCAATCCACCTCCCCTGCACATCTTTGGGTTGTGGGGGTGAAACCCACGCAGACATGGGGAGAATGTGCAAACTCCACACGGACAGTGACTCAGGGCTGGGATTTGAACCCGGTTCCTCAGCGCCTGCAGTACCAGTGCTAACCACTGTGCCACATGCCACCCCAGGCCTATTTTTAATTACATCCACTGTTAAAAGCTTGACAACACTCCCTGTCTAATGTAACAACAGCAACTTGCATTTAATAGCTGGTTTAGCACAGTGGGCTAAATAGCTGGTTTGCAATGCAGAGCAATGCAACCAGCACGGGTTCAATTCCCCTACTGGCCTCCCCGAACAGGCGGCGGAATGTGGCGACTAGGGGCTTTTCACAGTAACTTCATTGAAACCTACTTGTGACAATAAGCTATTATTATTATACAATGCTATTAACATAGAATATTTTCCAAAATGGAGGCACAACCAAGAAAAATAGGCATAAAGCCAGAGAAGGGGACATAAGGAGGGCTGCTCAAACGCTTGGTCAAAGTGGGGCATTTCAAGCAATCTTTTAATAGAAGAGAAGCTGGTGGAGAGGTTTGAGTGGGAAATTCCAGAGTATAGGGCTAGGTGGCGGAAGGCACAGCTACCATTAATGGAGCGAGGGTTTGAGAATGTACAAGTGGCCAGTCAGAGGAAGGAGAAATCTGTGGGGTGGTAGATCTGGCGAAGATAATAAAGTCAAGAGGTGAAACGAAATGAAGAGATTTACGCACAAAGACGAAGATTTTCAATTGACTGCAGGAGAATGGGAAACCCCAATGTGTTGATGGCTGAATGCCGTGGAAGTTAGTATGGAGTAATATGGAAAGCCAGGTTTTGAATGAGCTGAAGTTAACTGAGGGTGGAGGATGGAAGGCTGGCCAAGAGACTACTTGAATTGTCAACAGTTCTGTACAAGAGTCATATGGACTCGAAACGCCAACTTTTTCTTCCCCTCCATAGATTCTGCCAGACATGCTGAGTTTATCCAGCATCTTCTCTTTCTTTATTTCAGATTTCCAGCATCCACAGAATGTTGCTTTTATTAGAGTAGTCAAGTTAAAGGCATAGATAAAGGTATAGAGGGAGGTTTCAGCAGCAGATGGGTTGAGGTAGAAGTGGGTGGTCTTTCTGATGAGGGAGATAAGGAGTCAGAAGCTCTGATCAGTTTGGCTAGGCTACTGAGCTTGTTACCAGGTTATTCCTTCCTGTGTGGCCGAGGAGAAAAATGGAATCAGTGACAAGTATACAAGTATACGTGTTTTTGTAGCTTAATTGGGCCTGCTTGCCACTGTGCCAGGAAAAAAAGACTGATCGGAGAAATTCAACCGTGCGTTGCAGGAAAAGCTTCACACTCAAGGAAAGGAAGGTTGGGAATAAGGCAATAATTTGTAAGGACAGAGGGGTTGAGTTGGGGGGGGCGGAGTTCGAGAGTGTAACAACCACAATTTTCATTGGGAGGAGAACACCAACTGAGGGAAAGCATCCATTTACAAAGTTTGGATAGCATGGGGGTCAGGAAGAGAAGTTAGGCAGAAGCATAATGAAAATAAGATCAAGAAGGTATCATAGAATCGTAGAATTTACAGTGCAGAAGGAGGTCATTCAGCATATCGAGTCTGCACCGGCTCTTGCAAACAGCACCTTATTTAAGCCCACAGCTCCACTCTATCCCAGTAACCCAGTAACCCCACCTAACCAAAGGGCAATTTAGCATGGCCAATCCACCTAACCTGTAAATCTTTGGACTGTGGGAGGAAACCGGAGACCCGGAGGAAACCCACGCAGACACGGGGAGAACGTGCAGATTCCGCACAGACAGTGACCCAAGCCGGGAATCGAACCAGGGACCCTGGAGCTGTGAAGCAACTGTGCCAACCACTGTGCTACCGTGCCACCCCATAGACAACGTAAAATTGGAGTGGCGCGAGGGGTGATATGAGAGAAACGGGAGAAACACAGAATCAGACGTCAGACAAAGGGTGGGAAATTTGTAAGGTGGGGCACAGTAAAGGAAAGTAGCAGCAGAGGCAACCGAACAGACAATCTAAATCATGTTCATGAACACGATGAACCTTCATTCGAGGCGGGATTAGAAAGGCAGTAGAAAGAGGGAAGGAGATTGTTGGTGGCGGAGAAAAGATGCTAAGTGGTTTCTTTGCTCCCCAGAATGATGCTGGGCAGCATGGTAGCACAGTGGTTAGCATAGTTGCTTCAAGCTCCAGGGTCCCATGTTCGATTCCCGGCTTGGGTCACTGTCTGTGCGGAGTCCACACGTTCTCCCCGTGTGTGCGTGCGTTTCCTCCCAGTGCTCCGGTTTCCTCACACAGTCCAAAGATGTGCAGGTTAGGTGGATTGGCCATGTTAAATTTCCCTTAGTGTCCAAAAGGTTGGGTGGGGTTGCTGGGTTACGGGGTTAGGGTGCCGATGTGGCCTTAAGTGGGGTGCTCTTTCCAAGGGCCGGTGCAGCCCCGATGGGCCAAATGGCCTCCTTCTGCACTGTAAATTCTATGATTTCTGTGATCCTGAAATACTGGTGAATTGTCTAAAGTGAGTGAAGCCTTATGGTGCTTAATGTGCTCCAGCTAGATTTGGTGATGGGTAACTAAACTTCCTTCTTCTCAGGTAGCCCCTCGGTATCGAGGATGACTTGCTTTCACTCCATTCAATGGGCTCTGAGATGGCTGACATGTCCAATGCACCATCTGCGGACCCTGCTTCATGCGAGGCAGGCGGTGCTTAAAGGGCTGGGTAGATGGATTAGTTGGAGGTACAAGGGCTCTCTCCGCCATCTGAACTTTGCCTCTGCATGTTCCCAACAAAGTTTCTTGATGCGTTTTGTGTCTTCAGATTGAACCCTCCCCATTTTGCTCAGCCACAAACCAGGGTTTCCCCTGAGTCAGCAGGTATGTTTGACTTTGTGAGGGATGTTTTGAGCACATCGGTAAGGTGTTTCTGCTGTCCTCCTGGGAATCTCCTACCACATCCAGGTTCCGAGTAGAGTAGTTACTTGAGGAATTTGGTGTCAGGCATACGATTAACCAAATCAGTTGTGTGCCAGATACATTAAAGTCCAGGTGCATTCAAGCACGATAGAGAAAGTCATATCTGTGGGAATGTCATGCAGGACGTATGGGGAAAGATTGTTTTTAAGTCCAGTTCTCTTGAAGTTAAGTTAAAAGCAGCAGGGTATAAGATAAAAAAATCTCCCACTATAGTATTGAATGGAATAAATGTACAATATATTTCAAATTTTTTGAAAAGCAGATTACTCCGCAACAGTTTTTCCACATCAAAACGATAAACACTGAAGACTGCCAAGCCTGTTAATCAAAAATGTATGACATGATTTGACAATTCTAATTTTCCACTTTGTGCCCCGGAATCATTTATTTAAACATTGTATTGACAGTCCAGCAGTGTGAAACATATTTTTTAGACTGCATATGAAAAAAGGAGCAAATGAATATAACCTGTTTAACAAAGGGAACGGAAAATAATAGTGGTTTGTAGTATAATGTAGATTTAGTTGCTAAATGGCAACAATCAATATAATATAAGGTTGATCTGAGAAAGCAGTCAAGCCGGGGCTTGTTCCGAGTGTTTGGGTGAGGTTGAATTATCCCATTCTTTTCACTTGTGTTTTTCTGTGATCTACCAGTCAAGTATGTGATTGGATTTCATCTCAACAAAACCTTAAATTACACACCTATTGTGGTTCAGCTAAGCTCAGTTTCACAGCAGTGGAGAAGGTTCCTGACTGTTCTTTTGGATGCTGTTCGATCTGTCCCCTGCTATCATACCCAGGTTGTCGAATGAATAATAGGATTAGAAACCCTCATCTATGCAATGCTGTAATTGTCACATTTGGTGGGCTGACAAAAGCAATAGGTGATGGATAGGTGCCGCACAATAGAGGGACATGTGTTCAGCTTGCACAAACCAAAAGAACTTCCCTAACAATAGAACTGAATGGAGTCTGACTGTTCTTAAATTGACAAACAATTTCAAGGTAAATTTCAAGCTTTCTAATTACATCCCAGAGCGCAAGCTCTCAGGAATCAAACATAACAAGTAATATTTGTCTCACAGCTTCTCTTGTTTTAGATTGCTACAGATGCTGCATGTCAACACTGGGAGGCTTCTTTCCAGTGGCCTTTCACACCATCACTTCAAAAATGTCTCAAACTGCTCCACAGATGTTGTGCAGTGTGTCAGCATTTGCTCTCTCCTTTGTTTTGTTAGTGGCAGCCTTCTTTTAATTATAAGTGTGTGCATTGCATATTGTGAAAGGCACCAGCCCTGACCACCATATTAAAAGGAGATTTAACTGAGGAAGCTGCTGATGCCTCCTCCCGCTCCCTTCTTCCTCGACATCGCTTTTGACTATTAACACTTGAAGGGTCCAGCCTCTCGATCCCAGTTGTATGTGTTCTGCATCCATTTTCTGCAATACCTGCCGGGGGGGGGGGGGGGGGGGGGGGGGTACTAAGGAACCGCTGGTGGGAATTCTCTCTTTTATTTTGCACTTCTCCTCAGGCTTAGCTTTGCCACTGACTTCTTGAATTTTCATCTAATCCAGTTAAAACATGCGAAACCAATTTGAACTGTATTAGCTATCCCCATTGGCAAAGCTGTGTACATTGCACTAAGAATGGACACCAGATGACCCTTTTTCTTTCACCTGACAGTTCCCTTGTCAATTCTGTATCCAGATTGTGAAATACATTGGAAACCTTGCCAGCATGTACAAACAATAGTGCTGCAGGGTCATTTTCTTCCAGAATGCGTTGTCACCACATCACTCCCCCAGCTCCAGTACTAAACTGAGCCCTTTTCTGTTTATTTTGCCATAAATAACATCTTTGCCCTGTTCAATTCCACGCTTGCAGGGACCATGGAGCAAATACATATCAATTAATGTTGACAATATGATATACTGCAAAGTAATTGCAAGGGAAACATTTAGGTCTTAAATGCTGCATTAGTGATATTCAAACTGTAATTTTGACACTATTTCTACAAGTGAGTGGAACAGCATATTTACATTAATGTGGTCGTTTAACTTCACAGCCAAAACACAATAGAAAGATGAGAGAGGGAAACCAGGGAATTATAGACCAGTTAGCCTAACATCTGTTGTTGGGAAATTACTAGAGTCTATAATTAAGAATAGAGCGATTAAACACCTTGAAAAATTTCAGCTGGTCTGAGAAAGTCAGCATGGATTTTTAAAAGGGTAGGTTATGCCTTAAGAACCTGATAGAATTTTTGAAGAGGTAGCTAAAGTAGTGGACGGGGGATTGTCCATGGATGTTATTTATATTAACTTCCAGAAGGCATTTGATAAAAGTGCCTCATGAGAGACTGTTAGCTAAAGTTGATGATCATGGAATTAAAGGTTAGGAAATACCAAGTGACAGGAACAGAGAGTAAGGCTAAAGAGCAGGTACTCAAATGGGCGATATGTGATCACTGGTTTTTTGCAAGGATCTGAATTGGGACTTCAACAACTCATTGCATTTATTCATGGGTTAGATGTTGAGATGGTCTCCAAGTTTGCAAGTGACATTAAAATAAGCATCTTTGTAAGCATTGTAGATGTAGCCATAAGATATGAAAAGTTTAAGTGAATGGGAGAACTGTGGCAGATGGATTATAATATAGGCAAATGGGAGGTCATCCACTTTGGACCTAACAAAGGTAGAAAAAAGCATTCTCTAAATGGTGGTAGATAGAAACATAGATGTCCAAAGAGATTAGGGTCCACACAAATAGATCATTACATTTCAAGAACAAGTGCAGAAAATAATCAAAGAGGCTAACAGAATGTTGACTTTGTACCGAGAGAACATATTAGTTTGGAGCAGGAGGAGATCATTTAGTCTATCGAGCCTGTTCCCCTATTCAAGGAGAATATGGCTGATCTGATTGTGTCTTTAACTCCACATTCAACCTACCCCAATAACTTTTGACTCTGCCGTTAGTCAAGAATCTATCTACCTCTGCCTTAAAAATATTCAATGCTCCTGCCTCCACCACTATCCAAGGAAGAGAGTTCCAAAGATTCGCAAACATCTGAGAGAAAACAATTTTCCCATCTTCATCTTAAATAGGAGACACTTTACTTTTAAACTGTGTCCCCTGGTACCAGTCTCTCCCACAAAGGTAAAACACCCTTTCAGAATCCACCTTATCAAGGTCCCTCAGGGTTTAATATGTTTCAATAAGATCACCTTGCAACCTTCTAAACTCACAGGAACACAGGCCCAGCCTGTCCTACCTTTCCTCATAAGATAACCTCCTCCCCCCACACTCCCGTTCCTGTTATCAGCCAAGTGAACCTTCTCTAAACTACTTCTAATGCATTTACTTTCTGAGTCATATAAGGAGACAAAATTGTACACCATATCTAGATGTCCTCTCACCATTGCCCTGTACTGCTGAAGCAAAACCGCCCTACTTTTATATTTAATTCCCATTGCAATAAATAAAAACATGCAATTTGCTTTCCTAATCATTTGCTTTACCTACATACTAACCTTCTGATTCATGCACCAGAACATTCAGATCCCTCTGTACCTCAAGTATTCTGCAATTTCTCTCAATTTAAATAATATGCTGTGTTTCTCTTCTTCCTGCCAAAGTGGACATTTTCTCACATTATGCACCTTCTACTAAATTTTTGCTGCTTTCCTAATCGATCTGTGTCCCTTTGCAAACCCCTTATGTCCTCATCACAACTTAGTTTCCTACCTACTAAGAAATAGTAATATAAGTCACTTGTGGGAGTGGTTTATAGGCCCCTCTACTAAAAACCACATTGTAGGACATGGTATGCAGGAATAAATAATGGGGCCTTGTGAGAAAGATGCAGTGATAATTATGGGTGATTTTAATCCATATATAGATTGGACAAATGAGATCTGCAAAGGTGGCCTTGATGATGAATTCCTAGTGTTCTTGGACAGTTTCTTCGAGAAAGACGTTTTGGCACCAGCCAGAGAGCTGGTTTTACTAGATCTGCTAACGGTGCAATAAGACAGGATTAATTAAGGAGCTCATAGTGAAGGTGCCCCTCAGATCATGATTTAAATGAATTTCGCATTCAGTTTGAGGGAGGGAGGAGCGGATCTAAGAATAATTCTTTGAACTTAAATCGGGCTAATTATGAGGGCATGAAGACAGAGCTGGCTAAAGTGAACTGGAAAATTAGGTTAAGGGATAGGTCAGTGGAGATGCAATGGCAGACATTTAAGGAGATATTTCAGAATACTCAGGAAAGATACATTCCAGGAAAAAGAAAGATTCCAAGAGAAGTTTGGACCATCCCTGGCTGATAAAGGGAATTAAAGATGGTATCAAAATAATAAAAAACATGTAATTCCGCGAAGGTGAGTGGCAAGTCAAAAGATTGGACAGAATATAAAGAACAGCAAAGAATGACTAAAAGATTAATAAGGAGGGAGAAGTTAGAGTACAAGAGAAAGCTAGCTGAAACTTTAAAAACAAATAGTAAGAGTTTCGACAGGTATTTATATAGGAAAAGAATAATTAATGTGAGTGTTGGTCTTCTCGAGACTGATAATGGGGAATTATTAATGGAAAATAAGGAAATTGCAGATGAATTGAGCAGATATTTTGCATCTGCCTTTACTGTGGAGGATACAAATAACAGCCCAGAAATATTTGTGAATCAGGAGGTCAAAGGGACGAAGAAATGCAAAATAATTATCATCACCAGAGAAAGGGTACTGAAAAAATTATTTGAAGCCGACCAGTCCTCAGGTACTGATGAACTTCATCTTAGGGTGCTAATAGAAGTGACTGCCCAGATAAAAGATGTATTGGTTTTCATTTTTGAAATACCCTAGATTCTGGAAAGGACCCATCAGATTGGAAAATAGAAAATGTGACTCCTCTATTCAAGAAAGGATGGAGACAGAAAGCAGGGAACTGCAAGCTCAGCACTGGAATGTCAGGGGTGGATGCCATATGCCATACCTCAGTGAAACAATGCCCTGGTAGACCACACCTGGAGTAGCTTGAGCAGTTTTGGGCACCACATCTTAGGAAAGGTATACTGACCTTGAGGGGAGTGCAGCATAAATTTACCAGGATGGTATCTGGACTCCGAGGGTTGAATTATAAAAGGAGATTGCATGAACTATGATTGCATTCCCTGCAATTTAGAATGGTAAATATTTGATCAGTTTATAATATAAGCTGGGAAAAGATAGAGAAAAATATTTTCACTGGATGGGGAGTGCAGGGGTTGGGGGGGCATAATCTAAAAATTTGAGATTTTTTAGGATTGAAATGAAGAAACACTAAATATGGTCAGAGTTACAATTTCTCAACCTCAAACTGCAATTGATTACAGATCAATTATTAATTTTAAGGGGGCGGCACGGTGGTCCAATGGTTAGCACTGCTGCCTCACGCCGCCGAGGACCTGGGTTCAATCCTGGCCCTGGGTCACTGTCTGTGTGAAGTTTACACATTCTCCCCGTGCCTGTATGGGTCTCACCCCACAACCCAAAGATGTGCAGGATTGGTGGATTAGCCACGCTAAATTGTCCCTTAATTGGAAAATTTTAAATAAAAATTGTTAATTTTAAATCTGAGATTGATGTAAGATTTTGATTAAGAAAAGGTATTAAGGCCTATGGGTCAAAGGCATGATATGGAGTTAGGTGGCAGATCTGCCAAGACCTCATTGAATGGTGGAGTAGGTTCAAGGGTCTAAATAGCGCATTCCTGTTCCGATACTACTATCTTTCCATTTTTGGTCCAATCAATGATCCAAGAACAAATGTGAATCCAAAATGTGCTAATGTTGTGAAGTATTTTCTTTCCTTGGCACCCCACAGTAAGTTCAATAACAATCTCCATTTTTATAATCAACCAACAGACTTAACATCGAAACTAACATAAATAACAACAGAAAATGCGAGGAATATTTAACAGGTCTGGCAGCATCCGCGGAGAGAGAAAGAGTTAACGTTTCGAGTCTAATATGACTCGTCTATGGAAATAGTGTTATGTTAAATTTACCCGCATTATAATGATTGCCGATATACCCACTGATATCACTGAGGAATAATCTGCCTTCAATGCCTTAATTATTTGTAACATTCCAAGCAGTTTTGTGGAACTTACATTGCTCTTTACATTCACTTTCGCAATGCAATAAACAGCCTCTTGCCAAGAATGGGCCTGATTTGAACCTCTTGCCTAACTGGTGGAAAATAAATTAGGCCGACAGCGTGTTGCTGTTAAATGCAAGTTTGAGCTTCGTAAAGACATGTAAAGGCGATTCAATTACATAGAGGTTATTGCTTAAACTTCCAAATATGTTCTGCATTCTTGTGGGCTGGCTGCATACGTCACCAAGGCTTCCAGCCGTTTACTCGCTCACATGATTGATCCATAATGACACCACTGGGTGCAGTTTAGTAAGTGCCATCATGTTGGAGATTATCTCAGTGAGAGACACAACTGCAACTCTTTAGATTCTTGTGCGCAGTATTTGTGATTCTGTGTGAGAATAGACTGACTCTCAGCCACAAGGATGGCATCATTACAGACTCCAAAATAGACAGCTGATACAGTGCGTTCATTGCCTGCATGCACAGCTGTGCTGCGGGTTTGAATCCCAGCCTAGTTGACATGTTAATCTTCCCATATGTGTGATATGTTTCAGATGTGCTGTCAAATCTTTACATTTACCTCGGTTTCTTTGTTTCTCTATTTTAGCTGCACTGTACACACCTCTTAACCGTGCTTTAAAACTTTCCTTGGCCGGAATGTAGATGTGGGTTGCTCCTTCTGCGCTCGAGTGGTCAAAGTTGTACCCCTTGATTCTCCTTCCATCCCTTTAGTCAACCACCATACATCTGCATGAGGCCTCATCCTCTTAGTTCTGAACTCACCATGTTCAATGAAAGTATGTTATTTCTGACACAGCACATCTCTGCACCAATAGCCCTGCCCCATGTCTTCAGAAGCAGCTTTTAGGTTAGCTCCCTTTAGTTCAGCACTCAGCTTTCATGAGGCAGATCCCAACATTTACATTGCTAAATATTAGCTCCCTTACCTTGAAAGTAAATCCCCTAGGCTTGATGTTTCATAAATACATGAACCTTTGGGTGTGATAAGAGGGCCAAATTTGACAGTGCAAACATCACGAGTTGGCTGAACAACACCAATCTCACACTATTAAAACTAAAATGGCACCAATGTAAAAGGAGCCAGAATTTATTTTTGCACACTTACACACGCTAAGATATATATGTTGGGATCTGCCTCACTAAAGGCCGTCGGTGAAGCATCTTGGTGTAAAGACCCCAACCTAGGAGGTCGTGCTTCGTCGTGCATTCAGATAATGGGAAAAAAAGTGTCATTATTTTGTCATTTTGTTTTAAAGGAATAATTTTTGTGTTACTTTGTATCTTCCACTGCAATTAGCACTGCTGTATCTTTGGCATTTATAGTGACAAAACCAAACAGTTACTAAAATGACACTGAAATCTTTCAAAGCTATTTATCGGACAGTCCAGACATTCTGCACCTGCTCAGAGCACCAATGTGTCCAACTTCATGGAGACTGAATAAGTAACAATGCATCAATGTCACACTTTGCAGTAAAGGACAACTACGCTGTCCATTTCTTTTTCATACAATCACATCGGATCTTAATATGCAGTTTTATAATTTAAATAACAGAGCAACCAATTGAAATTAAATGAAATGAAAATCGCTTTTTGTCACAAGTAGGCTTCAAATGAAGTTACTGTGAAAAGCCCCTAGTCGCCAGCCGGCGCCTGTTCGGGGAGGCTGGTACGGGAATTGAACCGTGCTGCTGGCCTGCCTTGGTCTGCTATCAAAGCCAGCGATTTAGCCCTGTGCTAAACAGCCCCTCTGTGCTAAACAGCCCTAAATTCTTGGTGTGCCACTTAATTAATTTGGACAGTATTGATAGTAGGCCGCAGTAAGTTGCCATCTGAACATATTATGATCAGGAAAAAAAATTGTTGTTTCTCCACTTCCATTTGTTCTTCCACTTGTCTCTCTTGAAGATTATGACGAATGCTGGAATTCCACAAGCACCACTAGGACTTCTATTCCTCACTCAATCAAGTATTCTTCATGAACAGGGAGACGGTGGTGTAGTGGTAATGTCACTGGACTGGAAACCAAGAAACCTAGGCTAACATTCAGGGAACATGAGTTCAAATCCCACCATGGTAACTGGTGGAATTGAATACAATTCAGAAAACCATCGTTGATTGTTGTCTGGTTCTGTAATGACCTTCAGAGAAGAAAATATGCCATCCTTGCTTCATCTGACCTAAATGTGGCTTACAGCAATGTGGTTGACTCTTAACTGCCTTCTGAAATGGTCCTGGCAAGCCACTCAGTCCAAGGACAATTAGGGTTGGACAATGAATGCTGGCTTTGTCAGAGCTGGCCGCATTCTATGAAAGCATAATGGGAAAAATTTTTGCCCTGTGATCAATACCCATGATGGAAAATATATGCCTGATTGTTGGGTGATTCCAGTAAAACAAAAATTTGCATTGATATCATACCTTTCACAACTTCAGGGGGTTTCAAAGCACTTTAATGTCAATTCAGTAGCTTTGAACTTTAATCAATACAGCAATATCGGAAACGCAGCAGCAAATGTGTGCAGTTGTGATGTCCCTTGCTTAAATTTATTGAGCAATGTTCTGATTTATTAGTTGTTAGAAATACAAAGTATGTTTTTAAGTTTGCTATATTTTGGGATTGTGTCTTTAATTTAGGGTAAATTGGAAGAATGGGAGGGATTCAGACCTGTTCTGAATTCTTTTTTTTTAAATTTAGAGTACCAATTTTTTGTTTTCCAATTTTAGGGGCAATTTAGTGCGGCCAATCCACCTAACCTGCACATCTTTGGATTGTGGGGGTGAAACCAACGCAGACATGGGGAAAATGGGCAAACTCCACACGGACAGTGACCGAGGGCCGGGATTTGAACCCGGGTCCTCAGCGCCGCAGTCCCAGTGCTAATCACTGCACCACATGCCACCCTCTCTTCTGAATTCTGCTGTCAGTGAGTCTGGGTGGCTTTGTGATAAAAATTAAGGTGGGGGGGGGGGGCACGCAGGTCGTTTTACTTGAAATAAGTTGCAAGGTGTTCACCCATGTAATCAACAATGAAAGCATCTGTGATGAAATTAGATGGACTATTAATATCCAAAGTCTCAGGAAGGTGTTAGAAATGTCACATTTCGTAAACATTTATACTTTAAACTGTCAAGTTTCAAGATAAATTGAAGTCAGAAGTCTAAAGGATAGCTAATTAAGATTTCTACCTTGATACAAGGCCCATTCAATTCACATAGCCATGAAAATGGGCTTTGAGAGGGGTAGGATCCATAGGAAGCCATTGTAGGTTTTGGTTACCAGTTTTCTTAAAATTGTCACTGAATCTCATCGGCAGACTCAATCTGCAAGAATCTGAGAAAATGAGCTCAGAGATAGGTGCAGCAATCGTTCAACACATAAGAACATATGTGGAAGCTCACGTTTGGACAGAAGAGAGCAATGTCATGAGGATTTAAACAAAGCTGAAAGATTTGCTTTGCTTTAGTTAGAGGGAGAAATCTCCAGGCTAACCCATACCATGAAAGACAGTTTGGGGGTGTAGACATTATCTGGCTAGAAAAGGAAAAAGGAGCTGAGAATTACATTTGACTGGTTCCTGGAGTATGAAGAGTGCACTTCAGGGACAGAGTAAAGAATAATCACAGCGGGTGATATTTTTTAAATATATGTTTTATTCGAGTTTTCCCATTTTTATAAATAGCGCAATAAATCCTCAAAATTGTTTCAGTGCAGGAAGTGCTTCTGCGTACATGAGTACAGCGAAATACAAGAAAACACCAACACAATTGGTTTGGCTTATTCATAAAACTTGGTGTCTTGGACTATACAATAACAAAGAACCATGAGCAGATAAGCTGGAGACTAGAGGAGAAGAGGATAATGCCATGTAAATATAGCAATATGGTGCACACCAACACATATGGTGAATTTGAGGCGGTGCTCCATAACTTGTGGGAAACCTTGCAGGAGCACGTTAGACATAGCAGAGCCAATAAATTTGTGAAGTGGTCCGATACTTTTCGATACTTTTAGAATGGAGTATGTAGATTAGCAACTCCATAGGGATACATTCCATGATAATTCTTTGCCATTTCTGAATTGAAGAATAATTATCACCAATCCATGAGCAAAGGATGTCCTTCCACGCCACAAAGGTTATGATATTACAGAGCCTGTTTAATTAGTGTCAATGATTCTCCTATCCAGGAGTCCCAGAATTAATGATCAAATTCGAAGGCTGTACTGGATATCTTCTCAAGTTCTTCAAGTATACCAGACTAGTAGGGTTGAATATTGGCACAGGCCCACACCATGAATGTCATCACCCTTGACTACCTTGCACTTTGGCACAATGTGGATATAGCAGTGTCAAAACATGTGTCTAAAGCTTGGTGTGATATGCAGACAGTATAACATTTTAAACTGAGTCTCTTTCGTTCTATTACAGACTGAAATCTGATCGGTATATTCCCATATATCATCCCAGGTCTCCTTAGCATTACTGACTGCAACATATTTTCCCCCAAACTGCAGTGTTTATAATATACGTGCACAGGATCCAGCAAAGTGTCATAACATTTACACATTAATTGCTGAGGCTCCGCAGAATCAGGATTTATTCCATTGGGAGGAGGGGGGGGGGGGGGGAATGGAATTGAAGCATCAAGTTGCTCAGTTGTCTTATTAAGAATAATGTCTCTACATTGCAGATATTTTAAAAAGAAGTATCTTTGTGTATCAAATTATTAACATAGTTTATCAAAAGGTGACAAATAAGCACTACTGAACATATCTCCCAGCCTACAAATATCTCTGTCTCTGCAGATATTGAATCGATGGTCCATTAGACCTGGTGGGAAATCTGGGTTGCCCTGATTGGGATAGAGAACGGAAGTTAATTTTGACCCCCCTTCCAGCTGATGGACCATCCTCTATGCTCTAAGAGTGGTGATAATAATAGGATTCTCACATTCGGCAAACCCAGCCTTGAAATTCCTGTAAAACAATGAAGCTTGTAAGAAGTCAAGCCAAATGGAGGATGGGTCCTCCATGGTCCAATCTCTGATAAACCCAAGATGCAAGGCTAATTGTGTGATGCCTGGGAGATGTTGTGGAATTGGTTGGAAAGTGTTTTGGCAATTTAGGGGTTAACAATCTGAGGGTAATACTGCAACCCTGAGTCAGAGGTATATGCCCACACCTGGCTCGATTTACATTGTCCTGTTCAGACTTAAACTCGTTCATGGGAATAAACAGGAAACTCCTGTTCAGCTGGGATGATTCACTTAAGATCCATTGTCCTCCGGAACACTCTTCATTGCTCTGATCATCCATTAGCCCATTGCAAAGTCTGATGGCCTCCTTTGTTGGTAGGTAGGAGGTTAGTTGCATATTCATAGCATAGCCCTGTTTTTGTAAAGGGGAAGGGATAATCAAAAGTCCAAGTCTCGACACACCTGGACAGAACTATCTTTGAAGCTCTGGTTGGAGCTTAGAGAGATAAATGAATTCTGTTTGCACAGGTGAGGGCAGAAGGATTTGGAAAGCGATCAAGAGAGTCCATGAAGAAACTGCTTGAGAGACAGGTTTTTGGAATTGGTCTGAAGGAGTTTTACTAACAGCAGGAATACGTTCTGCAATGCAAGTGTCATCTTTGACTACCTGTGTAAGTGGAGTTGAAAGCTGTATGTTCATGCTATGTGCTGTTTAATGGGAAATTGTGTGTTAGGGTTAGGAGATATATGTAAGTTATTCTGGTTCGGTGTGAAGTTTAAAGGTTTAACAATTGTTCCTTTCTTTTGTTTTTTAAAATAAATTTAAAATACCCCATTCTTTTTTTCCCAATTAAGGGGCAATTTAGCATGGTCAATCCATCTACCTGCAGATGGATGAGACCCACGCAGACACGGGAACCTTTCTTTTGTTATCATCAAGTTTTGTTGTAAAAATAACCAAGCCCTTTTTCTCATGCAATCACTCCTGGAGTGAATTGGTCTTTCTGCATAGTCTTTTTAAAAAAATGTTGCGGTTCTTAGCCACTCTTGAGATCTGGTCTGGCGTCTGTAACGATTGATACATTAAAAAAAAAATTTAAAGTACCCAATTATTTTTTTTCCAATTAAGGATCAATTTAGTGTGACCAATCCACCTAACCTGCACATCTTTGGGTTGTGGGGTTGAAACTCATGCAGACACAGGGGGAATGTGCAAACTCCACACGGACAGTGACCCAGAGCTGGGATTGAACCCGGGTCCTCAGCACCGCAGTCCCAGTGCTAATCTCTGCACCACATGCTGCCCAACAATTGATACATTTTAATATTCGGCACCCCTAATCCGTCCCTTTGAACTGGGAAGCTGCAATTTGGCTAGTTTTAAACAAGGGGTTGGATTCTCCTTTCCTGCTGACGCCGACTGACAATCTGTGGTGTTTTACGATGGAAAAATTGGTGCAAAACCTGCATCGATTCTGCTACCAGTGAGGGGCTCACACCGGCGCCGCATGAAACACCCGTAGAACATGTGGAAAATGGTTGATGAATCACCAGGTCCATGAGCAGGGCTGACAAGCTGCAGCCGTGCATACGCCTACATGCAACGGTTACACCGGAAAAGATGAGGCTAGCTGTGCTGGACTGCATACCCGTCCACCCTGACCCCACAGCCCACCTCCTGGCCACCCCCAAAACTAGCCATGGCAGATGCCCCTGGCCAGTGGCATGGCTATCAGCCGAGTGTGGCGGTGCGGGACACTGCCCGCATGTCCTCTCTCCCTCTCCGCTGTCGCCATGCCAGGCTCATGACCGCTGAGACCAAACATGACCCGTGCCATCGGGAACTCAGCCCATCGGAGGCGGAGCATCGCGGGTGGCCCACTAATGATATTCCAACGGGGTTGCGATTGCACATGGCGCACGTCTCGATGACGGTGATTTGGAGGGACAAAGCATCGTGACCTGGCGCAAGCCAAAACCTGCTGCAATTTCGACATCAGGAGCCATTCTCCCCCCAATCGCCGTTGCCGATTTCAGCGTCGGGCAACGGAGAATCCCGCCCAAGGTTTATCTTGCTCCATATATAAGAACTGAGCATCCTGTTAATTTCCTTTAGGACCTTAGCAGAAAGCACGACTGGCAGCATCTGTAAAGGATTCAATAACCTAGACAACAGATTAATTTTAATCAACACTATCCTAACCAACCACAAAATTGGCAAAGAGGTCCAATGGAGCAGGTCCCACCCATTAGATGCAATCAACGGGGGTATATTTGCCCCATTCAAATGTTTAAAGGAGGGTAATAACCACTTTACCCAGATACGTAAACTCTGAAGGGGACCACTTAAATGGAAATTTAAGAAATGCGGAAGGTCTCCCTCTGAGTCCACCCAATGGCATAGCCTCAGACTTTGTAAATTAATCTTGTAGCCCGAGAAAAGGCTAAATCTATCCAACATGTCAATAATAGCGGGAACAGAAACGTTTGGCTTTGGCACAAACAGCAACACATCGCCTGCGTATAGAGTGATCTTATGTTGCTTCCCTCCACTATAATCCAAAAACTGAAGGGTCTTGTCAAATTGCCTCTGCCAAGGATTCTGTTGCAAACAAAAACAGGCACCACTGTCTTTGGAAACAAAAATTCTCAGACATATAACCGCCCATTAGCAGTGCCACCAGAGGGCTTTTATAAGGCATTTGCATCTGCTTAACATACTCCCCTCTCAGCCCAAATCTCTGCAGCATATAAATAAATATTTCCACTCTACCCAGTCAAAGGCTTTGACTGCATCTAAGAAGATCACTACCCCATCCAACGCTCATTTTTGAAAGGCCTGAATAACATTTAATGCTGCTCAGTTTCGTGAGCACTAATATTCTGTGCCTAAAAACCATGTTTATCATCAATTATTTTACTGATGATCGCAATCATCATCTGCAACGCCTTCGTGAGTGCTGGATCAAGAGCCCACTCGAGGATTAGGTTATCATCTTGAGGAGTCAGCTCCACCTCAGTTGCATCCAAATGCTCCCTTTTGTCAATGATTTTCTTAGGATTCCTCAGCACTTTTTTCATCACCACTTAGCCATAAATCTTCTAGAGACATGCTATGGATTAGGTAAGTATGTGCCACGTAAACAGGATAAATAAGAAGATTAAAGGATGGGTAATGCCAAAGCGTAAGGAAATGCTCCTATTCCTGTGCCCAGAGGGAAATTTTTGGTTATTTAAATGTTGAATTAGGAATCCTTTCTGTAGTTTAGAGTGTAAATTGTCTACTGAAATAGTGCTTAGTCATTGTTGGTTTTTGTTTGTGTATTAAGTAAAAGTCTTAAAACTTGAAATCCTGTCATGCAATTTCTTTAATTTGCTAACTGGGACTTCAATTTTTAAAAAAAGTTATCAGTCTCTATAGAAATTGCAACACAGTCCCCTTCAAAATGAATTTAAATATTTGAGAAATCATTTGCAGTGCATCCAAACTTTCAATTTGCACTAAAGAGATTGCTTTTCCACTACCCCTCGCCATATTCCCCAGATGGCAAAGTCAGAAAATTACTCCTTTGCCATCATCATTCACACAGAAGGGGCAGCAAGGTGGCATAGTGGTTAGCATTGCTGCCTATGGTGCTGAGGACCTGGGTTCGAATCCTGCCCCTGGGTCATTGTCTGTGTGGAGTTTGCACGTTCTCCCTGTGTCTACGTGGGTTTCACCCCCACAACCCAAAGATGTGCAGGATAGGCAGATTGGCCATGCTAAATTGCCCCTTAATTGGAAAAAATAATTGGGTACTCTAAATTTATATTTAAAACAAATGATTCACACAGAAGAGAGACTCTTTGAGAAAACAGAGATGCAAAACTGTATGCAAGTGTGATTCTTTGGAAGAAGAGGGAAGATCACAAGAGTGGTAAAAAGCTCTAAATTAGAAAATGCATATTTTTCACCACTGAGTTGAAAGCCTTTTTAAAAACTACAAGTAAGTCCCATTGACACAGCTTTAGGCATCTATAGGTCACTTACTATGGAAGCATTTTAAACCTGTTAACAACAATTCTATACATAAAGAGCTTTTTGGTTAGTTAGGAAGAAATTTGTCTAATTTGTGCAAAGTTCATTCAAATAACTTCTGGAAAAATCCATTCCATTCAAATCAAATATCTCTTGATTATAAACATACATATTGATATTCACACGGAGGTTCACAGTCATTGTGGCTTTGCATGGAGCCACAAAAATGTGCTTTGGACTAAGTTCTTCCTTGTGGCAAACAATTCCACTTTGAAAGTGGGTCTCCATATCAGCATGTCAGATTCCAAGACGCTTACAGAAACCAGTAATCATCGCTTCTTGGCCTTTTGGTTGAGATCAAGCGTCAGACCAAGCACAAGATGAGTTGTAACGCCTTTTCTTGTCAGCTTGAATCTTGTATGGCTCTCTTGTGGAGGCCATGAATTGGCATCAATTTGAATTTGAACAGTTTTTTCAAGCAAACAATGAGATGGATTAAGGGATTGCCCTGTCCACTCTGTGCACTGGCTTTATAGCTTGAAGGATGGGATAAAAAAAATTAAAAAGCAACCGGTAATCAATGACAAAATGGACTTGTACATTAGGGAAGTGAGTCAACTGTAGGCATATAATCCCTGCAATCATTCAAATGTTATAAAATGGGTGAACTCTGGATAAACAATCATTCTGGTGACCCACAATTTCACCCAAATAAGTATTGGGTTTCCACTTAAATGTGAAATTGTGGAGATGGATTCCCTCCCTTTTATCGTGGGTTTTCAGGGGCGAAATTCTCCGACCCCACGCAGGGTCGGAGAATCGGCCGGCAGCGGCGTTAATCCCGCTCCCGCAGGGTTTTTAAATCTCTGACCGGCCAAAAACCGGCGCTGTGCAAATCCCGCCGGCAGCCTCTGAAAACAGATGGCGCCGGCGGGATTTCATTTTTTTTTTAGTTTCCACAAATCTCCGGCCCGAATGAGCCGAAGTCCCGCCGACGTGGCCATGGGTCACGTCGGCGAAAATCACAGTTGCTTTAAAACGGCGTCAACCATTGATGATGGTTGACGCCGTTCAGTGTCGGGGGGTGGGTTGCGGCATCGGGGAGGGGGGGGTGGGTTGCGGCATCGGGGGGGGTTGGTTGCGGCATCGGGGGGGGTTTGCGGCATCGGGGGGGGTTGCGGCATTGGGGGTGGTTGCGGCATCGGGGGGGGTTGCGGCATCGGGGGGGGTTGCGGCATCGGGGGGGCATCGGGGGGGGTTGCGGCATGGGGGGGTTGCGGCATCGGGGGGGGCATCGGGGGGGGGTTGCGGCATCGGGGGGGGGTTGCGGCATCGGGGGGGTTGCGGCATCGGGGGGGGTGCGGCATCCGGGGGGGTTGCGGCATCGGGGGGTGGGTTGCGGCATCGGGGGGTGGGTTGCGGCATCGGGGGGTGGGTTGCGGCATCGGGGGGGGGGGGTTTGGGGGCAGCGGCGTGCAGAGAGGGGGGGCGACGGATGCCCGGGGCCAACGCACCGTCGCCCCCCCCTCTGTATGCCGCTGCCCCCTACCCCAACCGCCCCCCCTCACCACCCCTACCTCCCTCCAATGCCCCTACCCCCCTCCCCACCACCCCTACCCCCCTCCAACACCGCCCCCCCATCTCTCGCAACGCCACAACCCCCCACCCTCAACGCCGCAACCCCGCCTCATCGCCGCAACCCCCCCCTCTCAATGCCGGGTCCCCCCCCCCTCTCAACGCCGGGTCCCCCCCCTCAACGCCGGTACCCACACCCCGTCCCCCTCCCTCTGAAGGCCGGTACCCACACATCCCCCCCCTCTCTCCTCCTCCCCCCCTTCCTTCCTCCTCCCCCCCTTCCTTCCTCCCCCCCTTCCTTCCTCCCCCCCTTCCTTCCTCCGTTAGTGGGGGGGGGGTGCGGCGTTAGTGGGGGGTGGGGGGTGGGGGGGTGCGGCGTTGGAGGGGGGTAGGGGTGGTGAAGGGGGTAGGGGTGGTGGGGGGGGGGGGTAGGGGTGGTGGGGAGGGGGGTAGGGGTGGTGGGGAGGGAGGTAGGGGTGGTGAGGGGGGGGTGGTTGGGGTAGGGGGCAGCGGCGTACAGAGGGGGGGGGCGACGGTGCATTGGCCCCGGGCATCCGTCGCCCCCCCCTCTGCACGGCGCTTCCCCCAAACCCCCCCCCACCCGATGCCGCAACCCCCCCCGATGCCGCAACCCCCCCCCCCGATGCCGCAACCCCCCCCCAAATGCCGGAACCCCCCCAAATGCCGGAACCCCCCCCCCAAATGCCGGAACACCCCCCCCCCCCAAATGCCGGAACCCCCCCCCCCCCAAACGCCGGGTCGGTCTCTCTCCTCCTCCTCCTCCAAAAAACGCCGGGTCTCACCACTTCCGCAGCTGGGGAAACTGACGCGTATCGCGTCAGTCAGCTGCTGGCCCCTCCGGGAACGGAGAATTGCCGCCTAAAAGAAGGCCCCCACGCCGGAGTCATCTACTCCAATTTTGCTCGCCGGAAATCGGCGTTACGACGGTCTGCAGAGAATTTCGCCCAAGATCTCCTCCTTCAGAGAAGTGGTACCAAGTAGATATGGAAGAATGGCACACACAGGTTGCATGTTTTTGAGTAACAGTCTCTCAAGTACTGTCCAGACAATATTGAAGTAATTAGAACTGGCTTGATAATAATAATGGATGTTTCTCTCCAAAGACTGAAAGAAAAACAGGTAAATAAAAGGGCCACAGGAACTTTAAAGTATCAGGTAGATGAGGAGAATTTAAAGGGATCTATCAGGAAGTTTAAAGTTGGCATCACACTCATAAAGTATATAAATCAGTGCTTCTCCCACCAGAGGCAGACATACAGCAAAAGGGGCTGATATTCAGCCATGCCTCTCGTTGCATTGCCACCTCAAGAATGGAAATCTGTATTTGATCAGAAAGTAAGTCTTACTCCCGTCAAGGCAAGATTAAACATTATAAGTTCATTCCAGCCATCAACAGCAACTGTCATATCCCCTCGTATCTCTTAGGGGAGAGACGGTGGCATAGTGGTACTGTCACTGGACTGGTAATCCAGAGACTCAGGGTAATACTCTGGGCACCTGGGTTCAGATCCTGCCATAGCAGATGGTGAAAATTGAATCCAATAAAAATGTCTGCAATTGAAAGTCTAATGATGACCAAGAAACCATTGTCATTTTCCGTTAAAAAAAACCTATCTGGTTCACGAATGCCCTTAATGGAAGGAACTCTATCCTCACCTGGTCTGGCCTACATGTGACTCCAGAATCACAGCATTGTGGTTGACCCATAAATGCTCTCTGAAATGGCCTAGAAAGCCACTCAGTTGTATCAAAGTTAATTGACAAAGTCAATAAAAAGGATATAAATTGGACGGACCACCCGGTATCGAACTAGGCACCGGAACTGAAAACCTGTCAACAGTGCAAAGTCCTCCTTACTAACATCAAGGGGCTTGTGCCAAAATTGAGAAAGCTGGCTCACAGATTAGCCAAGCAACAGCCTGATATAGTCATATTCATGGAATCATGCCTTACAGTTAACGTCCCAGAGAACATAATCACCATCCCTGAGTTTGTCCTGTACTGCCACCTCAGCCCTTCCTCAGCAGAGGTGGTGGCACAGTGCTTTACAGCTGGGAGGGAGTTGCCCTGGGAGCCCTCAACATTGACTCCAGACCCTATGAAGTCTCATGACTTTGGATCAAACATGGACAAGGAAATCCCCTGCTGATTACCACATACTGTCCATCATCAGCTGATGAATCAGTACTCCTCCATGTTGAACACCACTTGGAGAAAGCACTGAGGGTGGCAAGGTCACAGAATGTACTCTGCGTGGGGGACTTCAATGTCCATCATCAAGAGTGACTGGGTAGCACCACTACTGACCAAGCTGACTGAGTCCTAAAAGTAGGAACTGCTAGACTAGGTCTGCGACAGGTGATGGAGGAGGCAAAGTCCTGTCCGCATATTGAGGATGCCCTTCATCGTGTTGTGTGGCAATTTCACCGTGCTAAATGGGATAGATTCAGAACAAATCTACCAACTCAAGACTGGGCATCCATGAGGCACTGTGGGCCATCAATAGCAGTAGAATAGTATTCAATCACAATCTGCAACCTCATGGCCTTGCATCTTAAGGTTAATGTGCAGGTTCAGTCGGCAGTTAAGAAGGCAAATGCAATATTAGCATTCATGTCAAGAGGGCTAGAATACAAGACCAGAGATGTACTTCTGAGGCTGTATAAGGCTCTGGTCAGGCCCCATTTGGAGTATTGTGAGCTGTTTAGGGCCCCATATCTAAGGAAGGATGTGCTGGCCTTGGAAAGGGTCCAGAGGAGGTTCACAAGAATGATCCCTGGAATGAAGAACTTGTCGTATGAGGGACATTTGAGGACTCTGGGTCTGTACTCGTTGGAGTTTAGAAGGATGAGAGGGGGTCTTATTGACATGTACAAGATACTGAGAGGCCTGGATAGAGTGGACGTGGAGAGGATGTTTCCACTTGTAGGAAAAACTAGAACCAGAGGACACAATCTCAGATTAAAGGGACGATCCTTTAAAACAGAGATGAGTTGGAATTTCTTCAGCCAGAGGGTGGTGAATCTGTGGAACTCTTTGCCGCAGAAGGCTGGGGAGGCCAATTCACTGAGTGTCTTTAAGGCAGAGATAGATGGGTTCTTGATTAATAAGGGGATTAGGGGTTATGGGGAGAAGGCAGGAGAATGGGGAAGAGAAAAATATCAGCCATTATTGAATGTAAAGGTTTCCTCTGGGTACTCCAGTTTCCTCCCACAAGTCTGAAAGATGTGCAGGTTAGGTGAATTGGACATTCTGAATTCTCCCTCTGTGTACCTGAGCTGGCACCGGAATGTGGCGACTAGGGGATTTTCACAGTAACTTCATTGCAGTGTTAATGTAAACCCACTTGTGACACTAATAAAGATTATTATTTCACGACGCCGAGGTCGCCCAGGTTCAATTCGGGCTCTGGGTCACTGTCTGTGTGGAGTTTACACATTGTCCCCGTGTTTGCGTGGGTTTCGCCCCCACAACCCAAAGATGTGCAGGCTAGGTGGTTTGGCCACACTAAATTATCCTAATTGGAAAAAATTAATTGGGTACACTAAATTTATTTTTTAAAATAATAGAGATTATTATTATTCCACATCCAGCTGTGAATGGTGATGGACAATTAAACAACTCATTGGAGGAGGAGGAGGCTCCACAAATATCCCCATCCTTAATGATGCAGGAGGCCAGCACATGAATGCAAAAGAAAGGGTTGAAGCCAGGGCTGGGATTCTCCCCTACCCGGGGTAGCGGAGTGGCACCTTTAGGGGCTAGGTGGTTGGCGCTACGCTGACTGGTGCCAAAACCGGCGCCAACGGCCTTTGACGCCCGCCGCCCGGCGTCGGGGCTGGAAGAAAGGCCTTCGCCGGTTCGCGCATGCGCCGGTGCGTCAGCAGCTGCTGACGTCACCGCCGGCGCATGCGCGGTAGGGGGGTTCTCTTCTGCCTCCGCCATGGTGGAGGCCGTGACGGCGGCGGATGAAAAAGAGTGCCCCCACGGCACTGGCCCACCCGCCGATTGGTGGGCCCCGATCGCGGGCCAGGCCACCGTGGGGGCACCCCCCAGGGTCCGATCGGCCCGTGCCACCCCCCAGGACCCCGGGGGCCCGCTCGCGCCGCCAATGCCGCCACCACCAGAGGTGGTTGAAACCACGTCGGCGGGATTGGCCTCTCAGCGGCGGGACTTCGGCCCATCGCGGGCCGGAGAATCGCAGCAGGGGGCACGCCGATCGCCGCGGGGGGGCACGCCGATCGGCGCGGCGCGATTCCCGCCCCCGCCAATTCCCAGGTGGCGGAGAATTCCAGCCACGGCGGGGGCGGGATTTACGCCGGCCGCGGGCGATTCTCCGACCCTGCGGGGGTCGGAGAATTTCGCCCCAGAAGTGCAGAGTGGATGATATCTTGGTCTCCTTCGGAGGTCCCCAGCTTCACAGATGCCAGTTTGCAGCCAATTCAATTCACCTCAGATGATATCAAGAGATGGCTGAAGGCACTGGATACTGCAAATGCCCTGACAATATTCCAGCAATAGTACAGAGGAATTGTGTTCCAGAGCTTGCGCCTAGCCAAGCTGTTCTAGTACAGCTACAATACTGGTATCAACCCAGCAATGTGGAAATGTCCAGGTATGTAGAGGATAAAGCAGGGCAAATCCAACCTACCGAATTACCACCCTGTCAGCACTACTTTCAATCATCAGTAAAGTGATGGAAGGGGTCATTAACTGTACCATCAAGTGGCACTTCCTTAGCAATGACCTGCTCCCTGATGCTTAGTTTGGGTTCCGCCAGGGTCACTCAGCTCCTGACCTCCTTGCAGCCTTGGTTCAGACATGGACAAAAGATCTGAACTCCAGACCTAGACAATATTTTGGCCTTGCATGAAAAGTGGCAAATAACATTCACATCACCCAAGTGCCAGGCAATGACTATCCCAAATAAGAGAGAATCCAACCATAGCCACTTGACATTCAGTGGCATTACCATCACTGAATCCTCCACTATCAACATCCTGGGGGTTACCCAGAAACTGAACTGGACTAACCATATAAATACTGTGACTACAGGAGCAGGTCAGAGGCTAGGAATTCTACGGTGAGTAACTCACTTCCTGACTCCCCAACCTATCCACCACCTGCAACACTCAAATCAGGATTGTGATGGAATACTCCCCAGTTGCCTGGATGAGTGCAGCTCCAACAACACTCAAGAAGCTGGAAACCATCCAGGACAAAGCTGCCCGCTCGATTAGCAACCCTTCCACAAACATTTAATCTCTCAACCACCGCACACAATAGCAGCAGTGTGTACCATCTACAAGATGCGCTGCACAAACTCACCAAGGATCCTTTGGTAGCTCCTTCCTAGCCCACAACCCATTACCAAAGAGAAGGATCAAAATCCTGGAACACCCTCTCTAATAGTGCAGTGGATGTACCTACAGCACATGGACTACAGCGGTTCAGGTAGGCAGTTCACCACCATCTTCTTGAGGGCAATTAGGACTGGGTAACAAATGTGGCCTAGCCAGCAAAGCCCACATCCTGTAAACATGAATAAAAATATATATATTTTTCCACCTTGATTTCTTGTGGTGGCCTTTAGAGCAGGAAAGGCACCATGAAATTCTGTTACGTGTTATAAAAAGGGCCCAACCACACATTCTCTATAATGCCAAGTAAAATAGTCTGCACGTAGCTCATGTGATTGTAGCAAAGTGACATCGGCCGACACAGGAATCGGGAAATGTGATTGGGTGGAGAATCGCACCTGAGGCAAAAATTGCAGCCGGGTCCGGGACCCCGACAGAATGCCATGCCCCGGTGCCTTGGCAGCGGCATCAATGCATTCTACTCCACACGTAGAGTGTCATTGGCATATCATTAGTGGGCCTGATCCCATATTCTCCGGGGCTCCTGCAATGCTCCACGTCTGCCAGGAGGAATCCGACGACGGATGTCACTTGTGATTTTAAAAATCAGGAAACAGGCACTGTGGCTGCTGAGGGGGAGAGAGAGGGGGTACGAAAAGTGTCTAAAAACACTATAGTGTGCTGACAGTTGTGCTGATGGCCCGGGGGCTTCTGCCACGGCTGGGGGTGTGTAGTGGGGTACATCCAGGAGGTGGGTCATGTGGTTGGGGTGGACGGTCACAGACCACCAATGCTGCAGCTGGAAAGGCTGTCACGCGGTTGGGGATGCTGCTGACTGCCCACTGTGAACCTAGGGCCGCAGGTTGTGTGGGTATCCCCCCAGGACACCCCCTCGGTGACCTCTGACCCCAGCCCACCCATCAACAGGATGAGCATGCTCCAACACAACCAGTGCCACCTTGTTGGCTGGAATGAGTGTGTGTGTGGAGTGAAGTGCTAATATGCGGCTGCCGCTTGTCAGCCTCTCGAGTGGCAGCCCCGACTCCGGCAAATCGGACACCGTTTTTCACTGGCATCGCTTGTGTTCCATGTGGCGGGGGTGCTAGACCCATTAGCGGTTCTGCAATTGCTCCGGGACCGGTGCCAGTTTTGCTGTCAGAGAAGTCTACCGATTCTGCCCCAGCGTCAACACATGGGCGTGATCCACCAGCCGCATTGCGCTGTTGCTGGAGCGCAATGCGGCCGGTGAGTGCCGGTAGAGCACTCTCACGGACTTCCTGGCAGTCTTTACGCCTCGGGGGATTCACCCAAGTCCCGCGACGCATCGGAGTCAGAATCCCGTCCACAAGGGGTGGGACCAAACGGCATGCACCTGAGCCACTTTTTAACCAACTTCGGCAAACTTACCCAGCATCCAGCGTCATCGCGGGATCCACCGGCCTCCCCAGAAAGGCCGCAGCCGCGTGCCATTCAGCACTGGTCCACACAAACGTGGATCAGGTGAATGGCACCCGGGGTGTCTCACGGACAATCGTAGTCCCTTGGGTTGTCAGGGTCAGTGCAGAGTGGCCCCCTGGTCCTCTCCCTGGAACATGGGCACCGTTGCACAGGTCAGCTGACACCTTGACACCACCACCCTGGCACTGTCAAGGTGCCTGAATGGCACTGCCAAGCTGGCTGGAGCACTTCCTGCCCACTGTGAACTTTGGGCCATGGGTCGTATAGGTGCCACCGCCCTAGGTGTCCTCTGGCCCTAGCCCACCCATCAACAGGGTGACAGTGCAAGGGTGCCAGGTGCTAGGGTGGCACTGCCAAGGACAAGGGGGTGAGGGGAGCCATTCCCATGAAAGGAGGGTGGATGGGGGTTTGAAGAGTGGGGGTGAGCAGGGCAGGTAAGTAGGGGCCTCTAGGAGGTTGGGAGGTTGATGGGTTTGGAATGGAAGGGAGGAGGTGCTGCAAGGGGGTTGGGGGGGGGCCCGAACAGGAGGTAGCCCAGGGACCCCCTAACAGGGTGTCCTCACTTGTGGGGTGGCGTAATGCCCATGTGTGTCGGTGGGGTGACATTGCCCATGGGTGTGAGGGACCCACAAGCTCACTTAGAGATCAAAGTGGCTCCCCAGTGCTAAAACAAATTCTAAGGGCGCGATTCTCCGGCCTCGTTACACTCTCGCTCAAGCGAAAGAAGGCCAGTGAATACCGGGAGAGGCCAGAAATGGGAAATGTGCCAGGCATACCACTTAAGCCCTATTTCCATACAATTACTGAGTGCTACCCCATATCCAAAGGCGTCCTGACATTCAGTGGCTTCCCCAGCAAGTGGTCACGCTGGCGCCGATCAGTACTCCTTTTGAAAAATGTGAACCTAGCGGAAGGACTTCTGTGGGGAGCCAAGGTGGTAAGTAGCCATCTTTGCTCAAAAGCAAAGAGCCCGGGCCGGCTGGGCTTGCCACCCCAGTGCCCAGCAGGGCGGGGTACCCTTGGCTGGGGGTGGGGAACAGTCTGCAGGGGTTGGCTGCCACGGGAGGGTGGGGGATAGGCGCTGGGGGGCAACCGGGGACAACTGCGTGCGGCACTACCATGCCAACCCCTGGAACATGTGCACCCATTCCGGAGGCATCCCTTGTCCCTGCCCGTCTGCCCCACTGACCGCCCGTAACCTCCATCGACAGCCGAGGTTTCCGGCTGTGTGGCTCAAGGCTATTGCTGATAAGGAATTGACAATCATGGTTAAGTGAGCACTTCACACAGTCCATGTAGCACCTGGGAGTCATTGCCCAGCATCCCAATCACACCTTGATGCCTGGACACTGTGCCTGAAGACACACAGCAGCCAACATCCAAACACCCAGAGGATGGGTCACAGCTCCAGGGACATTCCATGGCCAGAGGGTGGGTGAGTGACACGGGGAGGCGGAGATTCCTGGAGAGATGGGCAAATGGTTCGGACGAAAGTGACAGAGGCATCATAATGGTTGAGCAAAAAGGTGTTTAATGTGTTTTACAATCCCCCACTCTTCCAATGGTATCGCCCCCCCCCACCCCCCCACCCCTACCCACCCACTCCCCCCTCCCCCGGTGCAGTCATAGAACATAGAACAGTACAGCACAGAACAGGCCCTTCGGCCCTCAATGTTGTGCCGAGCCATGATCACCCTACTCAAACCCACGTATCCACCCTATACCCGTAACCCAACAACCCCCACCCCCTTAACCTTACTTTTTATTAGGACACTACGGGTAATTTAGCATGGCCAATCCACCTAACCCGCACATCTTTGGACTGTGGGAGGAAACCGGAGCACCCGGAGGAAACCCACGCACACAGGGGGAGGACATGCAGACTCCACACAGACAGTGACCCAGCCGGGAATCGAACCTGGGACCCTGGAGCTGTGAAGCATTTATGCTAACCACCATGCTACCCTGCTTGATCCTCAATGTGCCTGGCCCTCCTTGCTCTACCACTCCGTCTCAGTGAGTCCCCAGGATGCACATCAGAGGTGGAGGCAGCCAGCTGCTTACCTTGTCCCATGGCCTTCGATGCCCCTGGCTGGTGTCCTCTGAGGACTCTGAGGCTGGAGGGCCCTGGCTCACTTGTCAGCGGCACATGCACAGCCGTGCCACCCTGTCCCGTGTGCTGCCTGCGAGACGCGGTCTCATCAGAGAGGTGGACCTCGGGGGAGCTGGTGGCCACCGTCACCACTCGATGAGACGAGTTTGGGTTGGCACCCACCGCCCGCTCCTCCAGGTCGATGCCCGTAGGGCCCCGGGGTTCAACATGGGACATAGGGCCAGCTGGTTTCAGCCCTGGCAGCCCCTACATCATCTGTCTCTGCCTGCAGTTCCCCATGGTCTGCACCATTGTGTCGATGCCCTCGTCGATGCTCCTCAGTGACTGAGACAAGCCCTCAGTGCCTCAGCAATACCGACCTGTGACTGCGACAAGTTCCGCAGTGTCTCGGCCATGTCCACCCGAGAGCAGGGCATGTCCTGCAGAAACTCATCAAGGTCAACCTGGTATTGGGTCATGGCCCCATCGAGTAGGACAGTCTACCGAGACCTTCATGCCCATCACCAACCGTGTGCTGCCTTGGACACGTTCACTAATGGTGCCAACGTTGTGCACCAGGCCCTCCACTACAGTTGCCATCCTTTTTTTTTTTTATTTTAGAGTACCCAATTATTTTTTTCCAATTAAGGGGCAATTTAGTGTGACCAATCCACCTACTCTGCACATTTTTGGGTTGTGGGGGCGAAACCCACGCAGACACGGGGAGAACGTGCAAACTCCACACGGACAGTGACCCAGAGCCGGGATCGAACCTGGGACCTCAGCGCCGTGAGGCAGCTGTGCTAACCACTAGGCCACCGTGCTGCCCTTACAGTTGCCATCCTAGCAGTGTTGGCCTTAGTGCCACGCATTGTCGGCGACATCTCCTACCTGTAGCCTCTGGGACTCCTTCAAGCGGCTATGGATCTGCTGGAGTGTTGCTGACATCTCCCTCTGAACGTCCCGGCCGCTCCCTTATGTCTCCATCAGTTCCGGGATAGCCTGTTCCATAGGCTCAGCAACAGGCTGCGACCCAGCTGGGTCCTGGGATCCAGCGGACCTCCAAATGCTGTCTTCCCTGGGGGTTCCTGTCTCCACCTGACGTACATCAGCAGCAGTGTGGTGCTCACCAGATTGTGCCCCAGGATCCTGACCACTAACATGTCCCACCGGGGTGTGTATATCTGCGCTGGTGGAGCGGGGTGTGTGTATCTGCGTTGGTGGACCGGGGCGTGTGTATCTGCGCTGGTGGAGCGGGGTGTGTGTATCTGCGTTGGTGGACCGGGGTGTGTGTATCTGCGCTGGTGGACCGGGGTGTGTATATCTGCGCTGGTGGACCGGGGTGTGTGTATCTGCGCTGGTGGAGCGGGGTGTGTGTATCTGCGTTGGTGGACCGGGGTGTGTGTATCTGCGCTGGTGGACCGGGGTGTGTGTATCTGCGCTGGTGGACCAGGGTGTGTGTATCTGCGCTGGTGGAGCGGGGTGTGTGTATCTGCGCTGGTGGACCGGGGAGTGTGTATCTGCGCTGGTGGACCAGGGTGTGTGTATCTGCGTTGGTGGACCGGGGTGTGTGTATCTGCGTTGGTGGACCGGGGTGTGTGTATCTGCGCTGGTGGACCGGGGTGTGTGTATCTGCGTTGGTGGACCGGGGTGTGTGTATCTGCGCTGGTGGACCGGGGTGTGTGTATCTGCGTTGGTGGACCAGGGTGTGTGTATCTGCGCTGGTGGACCAGGGTGTGTGTATCTGCGCTGGTGGAGCGGGGTGTGTGTATCTGCGCTGGTGGAGCGGGGTGTGTGTATCTGCGCTGGTGGAGCGGGGTGTGTGTATCTGCGCTGGTGGACCAGGGTGTGTGTATCTGCGCTGGTGGAGCGGGGTGTGTGTATCTGCGCTGGTGGAGCGGGGTGTGTGTATCTGCGTTGGTGGACCGGGGTGTGTGTATCTGCGCTGGTGGAGCGGGGTGTGTGTATCTGCGCTGGTGGACCAGGGTGTGTGTATCTGCGCTGGTGGAGCGGGGTGTGTGTATCTGCGCTGGTGGACCAGGGTGTGTGTATCTGCGCTGGTGGAGCGGGGTGTGTGTATCTGCGCTGGTGGACCAGGGTGTGTGTATCTGCGCTGGTGGAGCGGGGTGTGTGTATCTGCGTTGGTGGACCGGGGTGTGTGTATCTGCGCTGGTGGACCGGGGTGTGTGTATCTGCGCTGGTGGACCGGGGTGTGTGTATCTGCGCTGGTGGAGGGTGGGGATGACAGCTGTGCTGTGACTATAATGGTTGCATCCTCGGAGCTCTCCTCCGAGGTGTACTCCTCAGGGTCAGGAGAGGGTTCAGCCTAGGATGGGCCACGGCGTAGGCTGGAGGACCTGCAGGAGAATGAACATGTGGTCAGTGAGAGTGATGGGTCAGTTAGAAAGGCAATAACAACTCACGTTTGATACGTCCCCTGCGTGGAGTCCAGTGGTTCCTCACCTCTGTGGCATCCGCCAGCCTCCACCTGGGTCACCGATCTATCCTCAGCCACACCAGTCACCTCCCGGGCATGCTCCTCGAAGGAGATGAGGATTTCTAAGTCCGGCATCCCACCGTCAGTCCAATCCCAATGAAGAGCTTTTCCTGAAGAGGCACAGAGAGGGCATCGTTCGCCACACGGTGGTGGGAAGGGCAGTGTGGAGGGAGGGTTGGGGGGTTGAATGGGAAGGGGATGGAGGGAGGGTCGAGGGTCGCATGGGGAGTTGGGGGATGGATGCTCCCTTGTGGGGGGGGGGGAGGGGGGAGTTGGTGTCTACTCACTCGTGCTCGACCAGTGTTTGTCGTTGCTGCCACAACCTCATGCCAGGCAGGGCTGGTTGCCTTTTGGCTGACTCTTAAGGACTCTTGGGGGAACAGGACCTCCCTCCTGGTCTCCACGGCATCTAGTTACTTCCCCTACATCAGCGTCCCTGAATCTTGGGGCTGGTCCCCTCGGTGCCATTGTTGTGAGCTGGCTGGGGTTGGTTGAGCAAGTGCAGCTTAAGTGCTGCTCCACCTTGTTAGCAGAGGGCTGGTGAGCGCGGTAGCAGCGAATCAGCTGTCAAGCCTTCATTTGCAGCGAGCAGCCCGTGAGGCCTCGTTAAGTGGACCAAATTACGTTGTATTGCGTTGCCAGCCTCACTGGACCAAGGGCTGGGAATCCCCGGTCAGAAGCGGAAATTCCCGCTCGTTACCACACTTAGAAAGGTTTCTGGAGAATCATGCTCAACACATAATGCCTCACATACTACTAGAGTGACAAAACCCACAGTAAGACAGTCCATAATATTTTGATAGAGAGACTACCATTCATTTTCATTCAAAGGAGGAAATAACCTACTTCTTTCCAATGCTGCTCCTACTCCAAATTTGTTAGTGTGCATGGGACTTAATACAACACTTTCTAATCCTTCAACCAATACAATATAGACACCTTCGTTCAATCCAAAGGAGCAAACTCGTCGTTTGTAAGTTTTTAAAAATAAATTTAGAGTACCTAATTCATTTTTTCCAATTAAGGGGCAATTTAGTGTGGTCAATCCACCTAGCCTGCACATCTTTGGGTTGTGGGGGCGAAACCCACGCAAACACGGGGAGAATGTGCAAACTCCACATGGACAGTGACCCAGAGCCGGGATCGAACCTGGAACCTCAGCGCCGGGAGGCAACAGGGCTAACCCACTGCGCCACCGTGCTGCCCTGTCATTTGTAAGTTTTAACCTCCCGTGTCTGCGTCGGTGTCACCTCACAACCCAAAGATGTGCAGAGTAGGTTAATTGGCCGTGCAAAATTGCCCCTTAATTGGAAAAACAAGGGGCGCGATTCTCCGCACTCCCGACGGTGCAGAGAATAGCGTGGCTCGTAAAATTTTACGGCCACGCTGTTCCGACGCCCTCCCGCTACTCTCCCCCCCCCCCCCCCCCCACGCCCGACTCCCGATATGAATCGCTGCCGCCGTTTTTTTACGGCCGGCAGCGATTCTCAGCTGATAGATGGGCCGAGTTCCCAGCCCTTTACGGCTGTTTTTACGAACGGCAAACACACCTGGTCTGGCCGTTCGTAAAAACGGCTGTAAACTGTCGATTTTTAAAACCATGGCACCGATTGGCACGGCAGTACCACGGCCGTGCCAAGGGTGCCATGGGCCCGCAATCGGTGGGCACCGATCGCGGGCAGCGGGCCCGATGCCCGCGCACTCTTTGTCCTTCCGCCGCCCCGCAGTATCCATTCGCGGGGCGGCTGAGGGGCATCCCGGCACGCGCATGCGCGGGTTTCGAGCAAATGCGCGATGACATCATCCGCGCATGCGCGGGTTGGAGTCTTCCAATCCGCGCATGCGCGGCTGACGTCATATGACGCGTCAGCCGGCGCTAACTCTGGCAAGCGGGCTTAACGAAATTCGTTAAGCCCGCGATGCCGGAGTTTACGGCGTCGGGATGCTAGCCAGAATCGGTTCCCGGTCGGGAAGGGGGGGCTGGCGTCAAACCCGCCCGGATTTGACGCCAGCCTTACGATTTCTCCCCATATGGGAGAATCGCGCCCAAGAATTGGGTACTCTAAATTTATTAAAATGTTTTTTTAACCAGATGGCATCCGTGGTGTGGCAATGTCACCTGGTTTCCTCTGTGTAGAACAAAATGATAAACCTATTATTTTTCATTCCAGCTAGCATACAAATTAAATGTTCCTACGGGGTGTTTTGCAAAATGAACAGGTATATGATAAGATGCTCCCCATTTTTAATTGCACCTCGTATTAAAAGAGCCAAGTTGTCAAGGATCAATCTGAAATGAAAATCTAAATAAATGAAGTAGGGAGAGCTTGAATTTGTGACTTGGGTCGGCTTTAATCACTGATTAATTATATTATTCTCCTCACTGTTGTCTTCACCAGAAGGGTTGTCATCAAGTGTTCCCATTCCGGGATCACCTTAGCAATGTGTCACTTCTTATACAATGCGAGCACATCAGACATTACTCCAGAACACCAGGAACATGCCACATACTTTGTGCAACAGTAGGCCACAAGCATCGAGAGACAATTCACAGAAGAGTTATTTGGGTGTAGATATCTCGGCAGTTTATGATGTGTGCCTGTAATGGGCCTCTCTCTAAATTGCAGTGAGTGACATTGGTTAACTTAGGGCTAAAATTAAAAGCTATCCGCACTCTTGTCTTATTTCACAAAGGATGTCTGGAAAAGGTAATACCAGTCAGCAGTCAAACTATTGCCAAAGGAAAGCTCTGCATTCCTTTGCTGTCAGTAAAGTAACATTTACCAACAAAGGCATTACATCCTGAAAGAGGTTTTAATAGTCTTATTTGTATGATAACACCTATGTATTATTCTGTATACCTCTGGCGTAGAAGTCCCTATTCACTTAACATGGGCCTTTACAATAAACAACCACCATTGCCTACTTCAGTGTGATTACAATATAATCATATCACTGGAGGGCACTTCTTAACTTCACCTACAGTTCCACAACCCGTCCATTTACTGCCCATGTCAAAATGTGAAGGTATTAACATTTTTGGAGGTAAGACCTACTCTTGTACACATATGAAGTATAAATTTCTAAGATAGTAAAGTGACTCCAAATAATATGTAGAAGCATACTCAAAAACGACAATTAATACGTGATACCAGTATCTGGGTCTAACATCTTGGTTTTTTGAGCGCGATAAAGAAATATACAGATTAGTGAAGCTAACCGCCAGTTGGTTTTGTTGTGAACATCCTTGCTGGATGAGGCCTTACAAGTTGTGATTTGATATTTGAATTTGACCCCGGCAAGCCCCCTATACAGTTGTCATTTGTTATGATCTTGCACCTAACTTGCTAAGTGTGGCTTCTGGTAGCTAAATAAATATTTATTTAGATTGAGAAGGAGAGCAAAGAGAATGAAGCAAGGGAAGGAAACATAAACAATAGGTGTACATGAACCAGTCTAACTTCCCACCACAATGGGATGATCTACTTGAAAAGCGTTAAGTGAGTGTGTGGGTAATTAGTGGACATTTATATTTTAAACGGTGCAAACATCGTCTTTTGCGCGCCATGCAAATCAAGGAGAAATC
The DNA here is from genome assembly GCF_902713615.1 of Scyliorhinus canicula. Lineage (NCBI taxonomy): Eukaryota > Metazoa > Chordata > Chondrichthyes > Carcharhiniformes > Scyliorhinidae > Scyliorhinus > Scyliorhinus canicula. Next base: position 57,193,688 of record NC_052154.1, on the reverse strand, counting down.
ATTTATAGAAAATGTACCTGTTAGGAGTCCTGGGAAAATGGTTCATCGATTGATAAAGAAACAGTCTTGCAAATCAAAAGCTGCTGCCTAGGAAAGCAGTGGGGAAAGTGCTGAATTGAAGAAGAAAAAAATGGACAAAGAAGGAACCAGGCCAAGTAGGGGGGTACGAAGAAGGAGGATTAGTTCCTTTCTAGTGATTTATGTGAGAGAGTGGGATATGCCTGCTTCTGATCCTGTTTCAATTACCAGCCTCTGTGATTGTTATTCTTCCCCTACGAGCAGTGGTCATGTTGCATTGACAGAATGTATACGTCTGCAACCTGATTTGTCCACTTAAAATAACATTTATCATGTTCCCAGTTTATAAATCATTCAGGCCAACTTGATGAGAGCTATGGCAGGCCTACACCCCCACTGATCCTAATGCTAGATAACTCCCAAGAGCCTATATTTATGCAGGGGAACGTTAATTGTCAACCTTGCTCATCAAAGACTCAATGCTATTGGCATCTTTGCTCCTCCATCTTTACTTTAAAGCTGATTGTTCACTTTCTTGAAATGCTTCAGAGGTAGATTTTCTGGCTGTCTCCATTGTAAAAGAAATACAGATAAAAGTGTAACTGACTGCCTCTGCGACTTCCGTTTGTTTACAAATCCAACACAGACATGCAGTACAGTGCTGAATGGAGGTGATCAGCAAGGTAGCTTGATTGATAAAGTCCCTATCTGGTCATTTACGATCTGGCTGAAGAAGAAACGGGTTTCACCAGACAGAAAAGCAATTAATCTGCAAACGAGCAAAAGAACAGCAGGTCTGTGCATTGGAGGCCTGGGCTGCTGTAGCTCAGAAGAGGAGATAAGGCTGCAGACAGCTATTTATTGTACATTTTAATTAAGTGCTTGTTAACGGCAGTTATCTTTAACTGTTATAAAATGACTGTTGTAATGCATTTTGTTTGAGGAAAATGGAAATGCCGAAAGCTTTTACAAAACCAACTGCGGATTGTGTTCGTTTCAAATCAAAGCCTAAATTTTTTTTTTAAAATGAAAGAAAAGGGGGAGATGTCAGAGCAATCTAAACCTGGCTACTAATGGTTATTTAATATGTCCATCACCTTCTGTAAGTCTCCACCATACGGAGCTTGCACAATACCCTCCAAACCGTCTTTAACACTTATTTGAGGTGACAGGAAAAATGAAACCGTTTGTGCTTATAATGGAAAAGCAATCATTGCTACATTATATTCTGCTTGCCCTATCATGCTAATGCTTGGTAAAAATGTCACCAAATGTATTTAAAGACCTGATGGAGTGTTGCCGTTTTATTCCTGTTATTCAGCTGATTAATAAAAAATCTTCAATTTGTATGTAAATGCACTTGGGTTTCATATCATCCAAATACCTGCACCTGGCAAAAAAAAATAATAAACTGAAGTTTAATGCAGCAATTATGAGCATTTATGGGGACTCTTAAAGAGGTGGCTGCCTCCCTGACCAGCATGATGAGAAATTCACAGAGGAATATTACTGATGCATAGACAAGAGGAGCTGCAGCTGGTCCCAAGTGCAACGACTGCCAATGCAGATTAATACACAGCCTAACGTTTGTTTGTTTGCACAAGGTAGGCTAAATATTTCACATCACCATTGAAAGTGGTTGCTGTTTAAGAAGAAATATGCATTATGTGAATCAGTTCACTGCCAAAGTCATTAAAATTTCATTAAATTCATTAATTTCAGCAGAAAACAGCCCTTAATGGTGTGCTCTTTAAAAGCTGGGTGTAAATATGTTGCCTTGTGATATCACACAGCAAAGCGAGCTCAGTTGGGTGAACAAAATATTAAATCGGAATGATTCCTTTCATATGCAATCAGGAACAAATTCCTTTAATATAGGTACCAAATTGCATGGCAATTTTCCTCAGCTTTCAATAATATAGGAGGCTATGTTAAACAGGAGTAATAAAGCTTGTGGCCACACTTAACTGGAGAGAACTTGTGTTGGCACCCAAACAGGCAGCTAGATGTTCTACTGTTGGTATACAGTTTAGATCTAAGTGGCTGGTGGAGTGTTTTAAATGGAAGAGTGCAGTTGGCATACAGTTTTCTGAGGTTAGTTCATGCGCACCACGTTGGAGACAGATGTGAAATGGAATCTTATCATAGAATAATACAGCACAGAAAGAGGCCATTCATCCCATCAAGCCTGTAACGAGCCTTTCAAAGATCATAAAACTATGCCAATTAATCTGCAGAATATGTGTTTTTTTTAATCCTTAATTTTAAAAACTGGGGCTTAATATTTACGCTTAAACAGCTATCTTTTACCTATATTAGGTGTATTAGAAATACCTGGCTTCTACAATAATACAGCACAGAAAGAGGCCATTCATCCCATCTAGCCTGTAACGCGCCTTTCAAAGATCAATCCAGTTAATCTGACGTCCCCTTCTTTCCACATATCCCTGCAATTCTTTATTCCTTCAAATATTCATCCAATTCCTTTTTAAGACTCTTATTGAATTTGCGTGCATCATCATATCAGGCAATGCATTCCAAATCCTACTACGTGTGTAAAAATGCTTTCGCTACATCAGCGTTGATTATTTTTTTAAAGAATGTTTTTATTGGGTTTTATTTCTGGTATATTTACAGACAAAAGAAACCAAAAAGAAATAACAAAACATTACAAAACTAAAAACCCAAGGGGTGATAAAATAACAACAGGGGAAGTGTATATACAGGGAAGCAAAGAGGAGAGAATTTCATTACACATGGCATTAGGGGGGTGGGGGTGGGGGCTTTCTCCCAACCTTCCTCTCTATTTCGTTTTGTTAAATACAGAACAAGCAAGAACAGAGCTAGGTGGGATGATGTCACTTGCACCTCTGATTATTTTGCTTATTATTTAAAAATAGATTTCGAGCACCCAATTCTTTTTTCCAATTAAAGGGCAATTTAGCGTGACCAATCTACCTACCCTGCGCATCTTCTTGGGTTGTGGGGAGTGAGACCCACACAGACACGGGGAGAATGTGAAAACTCCACATGGACAGTGACCTGGGGCTGGGATCGAACCAGTGGTAACCACTGCACCACCGTGCCCCTATTTATTTTGCTGATTACCTTAAATCTGTCCTCTCGTCATTAATCTTCTGCTAAAAACCGTTTGGGCTAAGGGCAGCACGGTGGCCTAGTGGTTAGCACAGCTGCCTCACGGTGCTGAGGTCCCAGGTTCGATCCCGGCTCTGGGTCACTGTCTGTGTGGAGTTTGCACATTCTCCCCGTGTCTGCGTGGGTTTCGCCCCCACAACCCAAAAATGTGCAGAGTAGGTGGATTGGCCACGCTAAATTGCCCCTCAATTGGAAAAAATTATTGGGTACTCTAAATTTATAAAAAAAAACGTTTGGGCTGGACTCTTCCACCCCATCAGCCACAAGGTCGCCGAGGGCAGGACGCGGACAATGGAAAAACCCCTTGACCTCAGGTGGGATTCTTCAGTCGCTGGGCAGGTGTGGCCGGACAATCCCGCCCTTTATTTTTATTGTGTCCACAGAGTGGTCCACACAAGAGGCTTAATGAAACCGGTTATTAATTGAACAAGAAACTATGATGTGGCACAGTGGATAGCACTGGGTCAGCGGCACTGAGGACCCGGGTTTGAATCCCGGCCCTGGGTCACTGTCCGTGTGGAGTTTGCACATTCTTCCCATGTCTGTGTGGGTTTCACCCCCACAATCCAAAGATGTGCAGGTTCGGTGGATTGGCCACTCTACATTGCTCCTCAATTGGAAAAAAATAATAATAATTGTGTACTCTAAATTTATTTTTAAAAAAAGAATAAGAAACTATTTATAATAATGTGATAATAATCGCTTATTGTCACAAGTAGGCTTCAATGAAGTTACTATGGAAAGCCCCGAGTCGCCATATTCCGGCGCCTGTTTGCAGGGGGCCTGTACTGGAATTGAACCCACGCTGCTGATATTACATAGAACATAGAACAGTACAGCACAGAACAGGCCCTTCGGCCCTCGATGTTGTGCCGAGCAATGATCACCCTACTTAAACCCACGTAACCCGTATACCCGTAACCCAACAATCCCCCCCATTAACCTTACACTACGGGCAATTTAGCATGGCCAATCCACCTAACCTGCACATCTTTGGACTGTGGGAGGAAACCGGAGCACCCGGAGGAAACCCACGCACACACGGGGAGGACGTGCAGACTCCACACAGACAGTGACCCAGCCGGGAATCGAACCTGGGACCCTGGAGCTGTGAAGCATTGATGCTAACCACCATGCTACCGTGAGGCTTAACATTTGTTGTTAGTACTAATTCTAAACAGGTTACAGAGAAACTGCCAGCTTGGCACCTTGACATTGTCACCCGGACGGACAGCTTGGCAGTGCATGGATGGCAGTGCCAACATGCCACCTGGGCAGTGCCAAGGTGCCTACATTCCAGGGGAAGGGACAGGGAGCCCTGACCATCCAGGACCCGGGAGACCCCCCAGGTGCCGTTCCGCCTGGTCCACGTTTGTATGGACCAGTGCGAAACGGCGCCTGCCTGCTGTCCCCCTGGGGAAGCTGAAAAATGGAGGGAGGCCGATGAATTCCAGGCAGGTAGGTCGTAAGTAGGTTTACGACATTTGTGAGCATCATTTAGCCCCGCCCCTTTTGGGCAGAGTTCCAACTCCGACATTTCGCGGGATGAATCCCACGAGGAGCGGAGGCTGTTGGGAAGTCCGGTGAAGGGCTCTCCCAGGATTCTTTGGCCGCATTGTGCTCCCACTTGAAGGTGGCAAGAGAATCGCGCCCATATTATCCAGGGCTCCACTGGTGGGGTTCTGCCACCCCTCAGCAGGGCAGTTCCTACTCAACAAGTCTCATGGAGCGATTAATTGGGCCAACCTTGTAGGTCTTGTGCAGGTTATAACAACCTTTATTTCCTCTGACTAAACCCTCCACTAATTTAAACACCACTATCAAATCTGTTTCTGTTCGAAGGAGAACTACCCCAACTTCTTCACCCTGGGTAAAGTTACCACAGTCCCAGATGCTTTTCCCTTTGAGGGGGAGAGCTAACTGATGGTGATTTAACCTGAGGATCACCACACCTCAGGCGAGGGACAAGGTTGAGAAGGCAGGACCTTCATGAATAACCTCAGCCGGTACGGGAATTGAACCCATACTGCTGGCCTTTCTCTGCATCACGAACCAACAGTCAAACCAAGTGAGCTAAATCGGGTGAGCTAAACCACCGTAATAACTTCTTACATGGCTATCACTTGATTTCAATAAATAGTCAAATTTTCAGTCTATCCACACAGCTGTAATCCCTCATTCCTGTACCATTCAATTAAATCTCTCTGGTATCCTCTCTAAATCCTTCACATCCTTCCTCTAGCGTGGTGCCCAAACTCTTTCTTTAAGTACTCGCCGTACTCCCATATGATTTATTTGCTTTGTTAACTTGTACTGCCACCTTCAATGATTTGTGCACAAGTGACCCAAGGTCTCTGATTCTTACACATTGTGCTATTTGACTTCTGTTTCTCTCATTCTTGTTACTAAAATTGACACATTTCTGTGCTGAATTTCACCTGTGACATGTCCACCTATGTCACCAGCTTGGTCGTGTTCTCCTGAGGTCCATTGCAATCTTCCTCACTGTTTCATACAGGGAGCATGCAAGGAAGTTGCAAGAAGGCAAGATTGAAAGGGGGACAGACCACTAAAGGGTTCATCAGAATAGGGAGAAAATTCTGAAAACAATTCGAAATTTGAAGAAAGTATTGAAACCCCATAGCAGCCTTCGCCAGGATTGAAAGAGGAGGAGGCTAAGAGGAGGCAGCACATCCCTGCACCTGATTCTGTGTTTGAGGTGCATGTGAGAAGGGTGTCCGTGTGTGCCAACCCACAGCACCATCTTCATACATCAACATTGCAGCATGCCTGCAAGGTAGTGCAGCCAAGTTTCAGGTCACTGCTTGCCATTCCTGTCATTGTCTATGCCAGCCCTCTGCTGCATAGTAGCTGCAGGTGTCCTTTCAGCAGATGGTATGGTTCTACATCTGGCTATCAGTTCCCCTACTTACTGCCAGGTTGATGTGCCAGATCCTGCAGATCTGGTTGGCGACATCATTTCTGCAATGCTGAATGATGGCACCAGATGACTGCAGTGGAAAAGTGTCGCAACCAGATTCACTGTAATAAATATGTTGTTTTTTTAAAAAGAAAACTACATTCCACTCCCTTCAGGCTGCTGACACCAAGCGGTAGATTTTTGATGACACCTAGCCCTAACTCACCACTTCCTCCACTGTTGCTAAACTATCAGACTGCTCAACTGACATCTAGTACAGGAAGTGCAGAAAACTTATCCAATTAAAACATGGGAAGCCATTGCTTCCAGTCCAAACTCCGAAGCTACTGACTGCACCTCTCTCCCTGTCAACTATCCGGGACTGTCTGTTCACAAACCTGCTGTTGCATTTGACCCTAAGATGAGCTACTGATCACATATCCATGCAATCACTAACATGGACAATTTCTGCCTCCATAACATCGTTCCAGTTAGCCTGTGTCTCGGCTCACCAGCTGCTGAAATCCCCATTCACGCTGTGTCACCTCTCGACTTGTCTATTCCAATGCACTCCTGGCTGGTTTCTCATAGTTTACCCTCCATAAATTTGAAACCATAAAAATCCCTCCTGCCCATGTCCTTGGTCTGTTCATCTATCATCCCAGTTATCATGGCAGCTAGTCAACTATTCCCTGATTTTAATTTTCTTCTTTGTTTTCAAATCCCTCCATAGCCTTGCCCCTGCCCAGCTCTATCACCTCCTGCAGTCACACAATCCTCTGAGATAATTGTGGTCATCTAATTCCGGCCTTTTGAGCATATCCAATATCAATTGCTCCACCATTGGTGACAATGTCTTCAGTTACCTAGGCCCCAAACTCAGGAATTCCCTGTCTCTCTGTCTCTCGATTACCTTTTCCTCCTTTAAGGCACTCCTTAACACCTACCTCTTTGATCAAGCTTTCAGTCACCTGACCTAATATCTCCTTATGTGGATTAGTGTGACATTGTGTTCGACAAGGCTCCTGTGACATAAGTTAGGATGTTTTATTATGTTAAAGCTGCTATGTTAATATAAGCTGTTATTGCTCCTAGAAAGTCAAGCAGTGAGAGTCAAACCGTTGGAAAACAACTAACTTTTCTTCTATTTCAATCAAAAGGGAACATAGAACAGAGAACATTACAGCGCAGTACAGGCCCTTCAGCCCTCGATGTTGCGCCGACCTGTGAAATCCCTCTTAAGCACATCTACACTATTCCCTTAACGTCCATATGCCTATCCAATGACCATTTGAATGCCCTTAGTGTTGGCGAGTCCACTACTGTTGCAGGCAGGGCATTCCACGCCCTTACTAATCTCTGAGTAAAGAACCTACCTCTGACATCTGTCCTTTATCTATCTCCCCTCAATTTAAAGCTATGTCCCCTCATGCTAGACATCACCATCCGAGGAAAAAGGCTCTCACTGTCCACCCTATCTAATCCTCTGATCATCTTGTATGCCTCAATTAAGTCACCTCTTAACCTTCTTCTCTCTAACGAAAACAGCCTTAAGTCCCTCAGCCTTTCCTCATAAGATCTTCCCTCCATACCAGGCAACATCCTGGTAAATCTCCTCTGCACCCTTTCCAATGCTTCCACACCCCTCCTATAATGCGGCAACCAGAACTGCACGCAATACTCCAAATGCGGCTGCACCAGAGTTTTGTACAACTGCAACATGACCTCATGGCTCCGAAACTCAATTCCTCTACTAATAAAAGCTAACACACCGTACGCCTTCTTAACAACCCTCTTAACCTGGGTGGCAATTTTCAGGGATCTATGTGCATGGACACCGAGATCTCTCTGCTCATCCACACTACCAAGAATCTTACCATTAGCCCAGTACTGTCTTCCTGTTATTCCTTCCAAAATGAATCACTTCACACTTTTCTGCATTAAACTCCATTTGCCACCTGTCAGCCCAGCTCTGCAGCTTATCTATGTCCCTCTGTAACTTGTAACATCCTTCTGCACTGTCCACAACTCCACCAACTTTAGTGTCATCTGCAAATTTACTCACCCATCCTTCTACGCCCTCCTCCAGGTCATTTATAAAAATGACAAACAGCAGTGGCCCCAAAATAGATCCTTGTGGTAAAACACTAGTAACTGGACTCCAGTCTGAACATTTCCCGTCAATCACCACTCTTTGTCTTCTTCCAGCTAGCCAATTTCTGATCCAAACTGCTAAATCACCCTGAATCCCATGCCTCCGTATTTTCTGCAATAGCCTACCGTGGCGAACCTTATCAAACGCTTTGCTGAAATCCGTATACACCACATCAACTGCTTTACCCTCATCCACCTGTTTGGTCACCTTCTCAAAGAACTCAATAAAGTTGTGAGGCAAGACCTACCCTTCACAAAACACATGTTGACTATCTCTAATCAAATTATTCCTTTCCAGATGATTATACATCCTATCTCTTATAAACCTTTCCAATACTTTGCCCACAACAGAAGTAATGCTCACTGATCTATAGTTACCGGGGTTGTCTCTACTACCCTTCTTGAACAAGGGGACAACATTTGCTATCCACCAGTCTTCTGGCACTATTCCTGTGGACAAAGATGACTTGAAGATCAAAGCCAAAGGCTCAGCAATCTCCTCCCTAGCTTCCCAGAGAATCCTAGGATAAATCCTATTCGGCCCAGGGGACTTATCTATTTTAGCACTTTCCAGAATTGCTAACACCTCCTCCTTATGAATCTCAAGCCCTTCTAGTCTAGTAGCCTGTATCTCAGTATTCTCCTCAACAACATTGTCTTTTTCCTGTGTGAATACAGACGAAAAATATTCATTTAGCACCTCTCCTATCTCCTCGGACTCCATGCACAACTTCCCACTACTGTCCTTGACTGGCCCTACTCTTACCCTCGTCATTCTTTTACTCCTGACATATCTGTAGAAAGCTTTAGGGTTATCCTTGATCCTACCTGCCAAAGACTTCTCATGTCCCCTCCTGGCTCTTCTTAGCACTCTCTTTAGATCCTTCCTAACTAACCTGTAACTCTTGAGTGCCCTAACTGAACCTTCACGTCTCATCTTTACATAAGCCTCTTTCTTCCTCTTGACAAGTGTTTCAACTGCTTTAGTAAACCACGGTTCCCTCGCTCGACCACTTGCTCCCTGCCTGACAGGTACATATTTATCAAGCACACGCAGTAGCTGTTCCTTGAACATGCTCCACATTTCCATTGTGCCCATCCCCTGCAGTTTTCCTCTCCATCCGATGCATCCTAAGTCTTGCCTCATTGCATCATAATTGCCTTTCCCCCAGATATAACCCTTGCCCTGCGGTATATAGCTATCCCTTTCCATCACTAAAGTAAATGTAATCGAATTGTGGTCACTATCACCAAAGTGCTCACCTACCTCCAAATCTAACACCTGTCCTAGTTCATTACCCAGTACCAAATCCAATACGGCCTCGCCTCTCGTTGGTCTATCTACATACTGCATCAGGAAACCCTCCTGCACACATTGGACAAAAGCGGACCCATCTAAAATACTTGAACTATAGTTTTTCCAGTCAATATTTGGAAAGTTAAAGTCCCCCATAACAACTACCCTGTTACTTTCGCTCCTATCCAGAATCACCTTTGCAATCCTTTCCTCTACATCTCTGGAACTTTTCGGAGGCCTATAGAAAACCCCTAACAGGGGTTTCCTGTTTCTAACCTCAGCCCATACTACCTCAGTAGACGAGTCCTCATAAATGTCCTTTCTGCCACCGTAATATTGTCCTTGACTAACAATGCCACCCCTCCCCCTCTCTTACCACTTTCCCTGAGCAAACTGAAATATCTAAACCCCGGCACCTGCAACAACCATTCCTGTCCCTGCTCTATCCATGTCTCCGAAATGGCCACAACATCGAAGTCCCAGGTACCAACCCATGCCGCAAGCTCACCCACCTTATTCCGGATGCTCCTGGCATTGAAGTAGACGCACTTTAAACCACCTTCCTTCCTGCCGGTACACTCCTGCAACTTTGAAACCTTACTCATGACCTCACTACTCTCAGCTTCTTGTGTACTGGAGCTACAATTCAGGTTCCCAATCCCCTGCTGAACTAGTTTAAATCCTCCCGAAGAGCATTAGCAAATTTCCCCCCCCCAGGATATTAGTACCCCTCTGGTCCAGAAATAATCTGTGTGGGCTTGGTGAGGGAGTTTATGATTTTTCCAATTTGATTTGCGATGCTGTCCTGTCAAAATTACCCCGATAATATTCTGAAGAAAGCATTGGCTGAGGGATGATCTAATAGAAGTCTTTAAAATGACGATAGAGTGGATACAGAAAGACGGGGCAGTATTTGATGCACCCCTCCCTGGCAGCCTTCCCTCATGGATGCTAACTGAGGCCCCTAAGTGGGCAATTAATGCTCACTTAAAGACCTCACCCATCCCACTGCCATTGATTGAATACCTGCTGTGGGTGAAGAGGTCATTACTGGCTTCCTGAGGGGAGCCCCCCATCCAAAGGTACTCAGTGCCTGATCAAGGGACCCAACACCGGGAAATGGATGCCGACTGAGCCATACCCCTGCATTTTATTCTGATCCCTCCATCCACAACCAATAATCTTACCCACAGCCGCTCATTTCACCCTCACTCACCTATAGCCTGGGTCCCTCATCGGTCGCAGGTCTCTGGTGGGTGCATTACTGGCAGCAGCCGCAACTCCAGGTGGCATTGATGGGCAATGGAGAGCTGGGTCCTGTAGTCGGCTAGACATTCACCCCCGGAATCTTCTTTTAAATACATTTAGAGAGTACCCAATTATTTTTTTCCAAGTAAGGGGCAATTTAGCATGGCCAATCCACCTACCCTGCACATCTTTTTGTGTTGTGGGGGTGAAACCCACGCAGACACGGGGAGAATGTGCAAACTCCACACGGAGAGTGACCCAGGGCCGGGGTCGAACCTGAGTCCTTGGCACTGTGAGGCAACAGTGCTAACCATTATGCCACTGTGCTGCCCCAGGCCCAGGATCTTAAATCCTGCGGAAAACCCGGTGCTGGCCGTTTAGGTGCTGATGGGCACTTAATGCTTTCTCCAGTGGAGGCAATAAAAGGCTCCTTTCAGTTCTCCAGCCCACAGGTGCCAACATTAAATTCCACCCAATGTTTCCACTTCACGGGGAGGAGCAGAACTAAAAACCATCAATTTAAGATAATAAACAAGAAATCCAATCTGCAATTCAGATGAAACCCTCTTACCCAAAACGTGAGGTGAATTTTGGAATTCACTACCACAGGGTGCAGCTGAAGCCAATAGTATAGAAGCTTTAAAGGGGAAGCTAGGCAAGGATATGTGGGGGAAATGAAAAGAGAGTAAAGATGCTAAATTTAGATGAGGAAAGATGGGAGGAGACTCGAGTGTAGCATAAACAGCGGCCTCTAATGTTTGGGCTGGATGGCCCATTTCTGGGCCATCTGCCCGATTTCGGCAAAACTGTCTCCACAATTGCATTTTAAAAATGTTTAGGTCAACTGAATTGGGACAAATCTTTTTGAATTAGTCTATTACAACTTGATTCACGTTTTAAATTTAATTTACTGTTTGCCTTTGTTGAATTCATGGATTATTCTCCATGGCGGTTGCACAATTAGCTACTTGGCAGAACTCTTCTGCACTTATTTTGTGCTGCCCCCCGACCCCATTCCCAATGAAAATTCTCCTCTCACAACTTTCACCGTCCCATCCAGCTTCCTGAAGACAGCGGCTGAGAGGAACTGAGTCTAAACCAGGAATTAAAAGTAATTAGACAAAATTGTGAGGTTAGGACTCCATCTCTGGAGCTATCAGGTTAACTTAGAATATTGACAGGTTGTATATTTAACATAATTACTTGGCACCTCTTCCAGTCTTCACCGTAATGAACCCTGAACTACTTAAAGCTTACCTCCATCTCTTAAAGGAGATGTTGGAGCAAATGCTGGAATTGATGGCAGAAGAGATTGTGAGCAAAAGGAACTCTTTTGCCTGTGCAGACTCGATGGGCCGAATGACATCCCTTTGCGCTGTAAATTCTATGATTCTATGACTCTAAGAGTGTTCTTCGGAACTGCAGAGGTAGAAATGTGATGGGTTTCCTTGAATCAAGCTCAGAGGAGCTGGATGCAATGCCACATGATAGTTAATACAGTCATGGAGTCGTGCAGCGCAGAAAAGACCCTTTGGCCCATCAAGTCTGCACCGACAGTGGTTGTATTTTCAAATTCCAAACGCCACCAACTGCATCACTGTCATCACACACTGCTCAACCTGTGGTGTATTACAAACTTCATTGACATTTGAATTTTACTCAAGGTACCTTCCGATTAATTCCGCTCAGCTTCACTCAGAGGGAGGCTCTGCCTCATGACACATAACCGGATTATAAACCCTGTTTGACCTCTGAATGAAGGACTGAAATCAACCAGAATTATTACCTTGATGAACTTTTTACAGCTATTTTTAGATAGACTTCAATCTCCCAGATATTATAAGGGCCTGGGTGAAACTCCTTAATAAATGTTCTCCACCACATGAGTCTTTGATACAGAAGTGTGTATCGTTCTCCCCGTGTGTGCGTGGGTTTCCTCCGGGTGCTCCGGTTTCCTCCCACAGTCCAAAGATGTGCAGGTTAGGTGGATTGGCCATGCTAAATTGCCCGTAGTGTAAGGTTAATGGGGGGATTGTTGGGTTACGGGTATACGGGTTACGTGGGTTTAAGTAGGGTGATCATTGCTCGGCACAACATCGAGGGCCGAAGGGCCTGTTCTGTGCTGTACTGTTCTATGTTCTATGTTCTATGTTCAGTGCATCCGTCAGCACATAGTCCACAGCTTTATGTGCAACACTCAGTTGAGGAAACTCTTTGCACTGGAAGACGAACAAATTTCAGGCAGACCAAAGAGCTTCGTTCACCAAGTTGAAGATTTTGGGGTTGTATAATTAATAGTTATGTAGAATATGTTAATTTGATGACTGGACCACCCTTAATTATTATCCTCTATTTGATGAAAGGACAACCTATTATAATGAAGGTGCCTGTTAAATTAATGAGAAATGATATTTTGAATTTATTCTTGAAAATTGGACTTTACGTCAGCCTTGCTGATCAGTGTTGCTTAGTCCCTTAGTTGCTTATTGTCCAGCAAGTTAATAAGATTTTAATCTGTTGACATTTTTAATTAGCAGGAGTGGCATTGCATGTGGATGTGCTAATGTAATGAGTAGAACCATAGAATACTATTTTTTAGATGAGTATTTTTCTTATCAGTGAATTCACATTGTTGTGAAGGGAGTTAACTTTGTTGTTTCTGCAAGCTTGTTTTGACTCGGGTTAAAATCTGTTTTCCCGCGAGTTTACCGATAGTAACATTTAATCTCATTTCCTTGAATTAATTCCATATTATTTGACACTTATCATTCTCAATTTCACCCCACCTAACCCCATCACTCACCTATCAACTGCCTCGAACAACCATCAATGATGAGTTATATGTGTGCAACTTCACACACTTAGCACGACTGCAGACCTTAGATCCACATCTGACAGCCTGCACACACTGCCAGCTGTTCATTTATGACAAGCATGATATAGGTACATAGCCAAACACATTGAACCACACTTACTGTCACACCTCTGTCTTGCAGGCCAAGGCATCTTTTAACTGGAGGCATCACCACCTTTGGCGGTGCGGTGGTACAGTGGTTAGCATTGCTGCATCACAGTGCCAGGGACCCAGGTTCGATTCTGGCCTTGGGTGACTCTGTGTGGAGTTTGCACATTCTCCCCGTGTCTGTGTGGGTTTCCGCCGGGTGCTCCAGTTTCTTCCCATAGTTCAAAGATGTGCAGAATAGGTGAGTGAAGCGGAGTGCTGTGCAAAGTTGCCCCTTAGTGTCCAAAGGCTATTTGGGGTTCCAGGGATTGGGCAGGGATGGGGCCGAGGTGGGATGCTCTTTCAGAAAGTCAGTGCAGACTCGGTGGGCCGAATCCTTCTGTACTGTAGGGATTCTATGATTCTAACTGGCAAGGGACTGAAAGGACTATGTGAGAAGTCATGACTGAGGCGATGGTCCTAATTAAGGGGCAATTTAGGGTGGCCAATCCACTTAACCTACACATTTTTCGGTTGTGGGGGTGAAACTCACGCATACATGGGGAGAATGTGCAAACTCCACATGGACAGTGACGCGGGCAGGGATTCGAACCCGGGTCCTCAGCGTCGTAGTCCCAGTGCTAACCACTGCATCACGTGCCACCCCCTGCGGTGTGTATTTTAAGGAGAGCTTAGAGCAGGGGTGGGCAAACTACGGCCCGCGGGACGCATGCGGCCCGCCAAAGGTCTTTTAAAAATTTTTTTTAAGGTTAATGGGGGGGGGGGGGGGGGCTGTTGGGTTACTTACTGGTATAGGGTGGATACGTTGACTTGAGTAGGGTGATCATTGCTCAGCACAACATCGAGGGCCGAAGGGCCTGTTCTGTGCTGTACTGTTCTATGTTCTATATGAGGCGCCCAGAATCATAACCGGGTGAAGTAATTATTTTACTTATACTATGCAGCCCTTTAAAATTGTGAATTTATGAATGTGGCCCTTGCACGGAAAAGTTTGCCCACCCCTGGCTTAGAGGGAGGATCTGGCATGAGTGGCAGGCAGTCATGACAGGAGATAAGGCTAACACATGTGCCACTTCACCAGAAGATACATGTTATGCTGCTGTGGACTCAAATGAAGAAATTAATGAAAGCTGATGGTCATGTTTACAGACATGCTTGGTGGAATAATGAAGCCAGCCAGAAACCCTGCACTCATTTGTGAGAATGGAAGAGTCCAGTACCAACTTTGCACAGAGCTTGGTGTCCTTCCTTTCCAGACTGATAGGCAAGTTTTTGAATCATGTAAGATCCAGAGGGGTCTTGACAGAATCTGTGTGGAGAGGCAGTTACCTCTTGTGGGTGGTTCTAGAACCAGGGGTCACTGTTTAAAAATAAGGGGTCATCCATTTAAAACAGAGATGGGAAGAAAAAAATTTTTCTCAGAGGGCAGGGAGTCTTTGGAAGTCCCTTCCTCAAAGGGCTGTCGAAGCAGAGTTTGGGAATATTTTCAAGGGAGAGGTAGGTGTAGCACTGCAGCCTATGGCACTGCGGACTCAGGTTCGATCCCGGCTCTGGGTCACCGTCCGTGTGGAGTTTGCACACTCTCCCCATGTTTGCGTGGGTTTCACCCCACAACCCAAAGACGTGCAGGGTAGGTGGATTGGCCACGCTAAATTGCCCTTTAATTGGAAAAATATAATTGGGTATCTTAATTTTAAAAAAGGGAGAGGTAGGTGGATTCTTGCTAAACCACGGGGTGAAAGGTTATCGGGAGTAGGCAGGAGGTTGCAGTCTGATCGGCCATGATCTTATTGAATGGGAGAATCAGGCTCGTCGGGCCGAGTGGTCTGTTCCTGATCCTAATTTGTATAGTTGTGTATATTTCCACTCTTGAAGCCCCAATCGTGGTTCAAGAAGGCAAGTCACCATCCTTCCAACGGCAATTAGGATTGGGCAATAAATGCTGGCCTATACAACGATGCCAAAATCCCATGAAAGAATCAAAAGAACATATTGCAATATTTGATGGTCCATTGCAACCCAAGCAGAAGCCACCTAAAGCCTGGGTACTGCAGCGGAAGTTCAGACTGAAATCATGCTAGCATGGCTCGCAGCCATGGAGGCTTTGACTGCTGTCATCAGAGCTGCAGATACCAATGTGGAAAGAGAGTTGTGGGATGTCATAGCAGTACAACAATCTGTCAGTACAGCACAGGAACGGGCCCTTCAGCCCTCCTCATTATGGTGAGGTTCTGGAGCATGGAGCAGACCACAATGATGTCACACCTGCTCTGCAGAACACTACACGGTTCCTCCACAGCAATCAGGGCAACAAAAACATTATTTAAGTGTGCCAAGGGGGCAGCACGGTGGTGCAGTGGTTAGCATTGCTGCCTCACGGCGCCGAAGTCCCAGGTTCGATCCTGGCTCTGGTCACTGACTGTGTAGAATTTGCACATTCTCCCATGTTTGCATGGGTTTTGCCCCCACAACCCAAAGATGTGCAGGGTAGGTGATTGAGGTGTATAGATTATGAGGGGCATAGATAGGATTGCAAGGAAGTCACTTTTTCCAATATGTCTTTTTATGCTCATGGCGTAGCATAAGCGGCTTCCTTGATGTACATGCTGACAAAGGAAGGTTCAGACGTGGAGATAACTTCAACACGTTTACTGAACTATTTACAATTCTCCTACTCGGGTCCGACTCTACTGTTAATCCTCTTATAGCTACTCAGACTGACAAGCTAGTCTGCTACAATCCACGTGGTGGGTGTGATGTTGAATCAACCCTGTGTCTGTACTCACTGAGTGTCTCCACTGGAAAGAGGAAGATAATGTGTGCTGTGTCCTTTATATATGGGTTGGTGTAATGCCCCCCTGTGGTAGTGTCACCTCTGTGCGTATCGTAAATGCCCATTGGCCGTGTCCTATCTTACTGACCTATTGGTTGAGTGTCTGTGTGTCATGTCTCTGGTGCTCCCTCTAGTGTCTAGCTAGTCTATGTGTACTTACATTAACCCCTTGTGTATTTACAGTGATGCATATCACCACAGTAGAGGGGTCAATAACCAAGAGGTTGAAGTCTAAAGGAAATTGAGGAGAAACCTTTTCACTCATAGGGTTGTGGGAGTCTAAACTCATTGCCTGAAAGGATGGTTGAGTCAGACATTTTCATAACATTTAGGAAGTAGAGGGCAACATGTTGGTGCAGTGGTTAGCCCTGCTGCCTCATGTCTCTGAAGACCCGGGTCACAGTCTGTGAGGAGTTTTCCACATTCTACTCCATGTCTGCATGGATCTCACCCCCCACAATCCAAAGATGTGCTAAATTGCCCCTTAATTGACAAAAAATAATTGGATACTCTAAATTTAAAAAAAACATTCAGGAAGTATTTAGATAGTCACTTGAAAATGGGATTAGTGTAATCAGATTTTTGTTCACCGGCATAGACAAGGTGAGTCAAATGGTCTCTTTCTGCATTTCAAACGTCTATGAATCTAAGAACATCAGCCTTACACATACTAACACTTTCTCAAACACCAGTGTGGAAGCTAAACAGCATCTGTAGTGCTAAGAAACCAGGCAAAATGAAGCCAAATTGTGTGGCTGTTAACTTTGTAGAAAATACCCAATTTACCCACTATTTCCCAATCATAGTTTAACATCATTGTCAGACTTCTTACTGTGCTCATCCAGCCCAACGCCAGCATCTCCACATCATCATTGACACCATAATTTCTTTCTGTAAACTCCCTTGCACTACATCTTCTGGAATTTCCATTATATTAAAACCAGAACAGAACAAATTCCACTTGGCTCTATTCTTTATCCTAGTTCATTGTGCATCCTTAGTCAAATCTGAGGTAGTCAAACTGGAGCCATACATCCAGTTTTGGCACCAAGTGAAATGTTCATTGGCTTCCAAACTTAAAATCAGGATTGCTAAATTGGCTTCAGCCCAGCATAATATGATCCTCAATGCCAAGCTCCTCTTCAGTACAGACTGGAAGCTGGAGCTTATCCCTCTTTCTCTCATCTCTTAAACCTTCTCCCCTGTAACTTAAACTAACTCTGATGGGAATGTCATGATTGACAACACATACAGCCAATGATGTGTAGGAATGACATTTCAATCAGATTCTCAGCTCAATCTAGGTAGTCAAGATTTATCATCAGTGGGGAGATTGGCTGGAAGCTGAGAACTATCTGAAACTGGGAGTAAAGGGCCAGCATAGTTCATGCCGAAACTTGTTACTGTTTGACTCATCTGCCATAATAATCTAATGAAAGCACCTAAATACCAGAATCAATTTACCAGTTATAGTTGTTACATTATGTGGAATTAGAGAGGTGATGGCATAATGGTATTGTCACTGGACTAGTAACACAGAGACACAGGGTAATGCTCTGAGGGCCTAGGTTCGAATCCCACCATGGCAGATGATGAAATTTCAATTCAATAAAAATCTGGACTTAAAAGCCTTATTACGACCATGAAACCATTGCCTTAAAAACGCATCTGGTTCAGGGAAGGAAATCCTTACCCGGCCTGGCCTACATGTGACTCCAAACCCACACAGCGATGCGGTTGAATCTTAACTGCCCCCCACTGAAATGGCCCAGCAAGCCACTCAGTTCAAGGGCCAAAAACGGATGGGCAACAAATGCTGGCCCAGCCAGCAACGCACACATCCCAGGAACGAACAAAAATAAATTAGAACAAATTTAAAAGTGAAGAAAAACTGAAGGATAAACTGAAAAGGTAATCAAACTGAGGGATAAAATTAAAGTTGTGTTGTGAAAATGTGGTATGTATGCAAGAGCATTAAATAATTAATTTGGTGGTCCGGGCAATTCATTAAAACGAGTTGGTGACACAAATGATAAGTTAGTTTGGATGAACAAACGAAAATGTTACTCTGTTTATGTATTAAGTAAATAAATATGGCTATGGTGCTATGCTAAGAGTACTAATACGAGTAAAATATTTGTAATGGATGGAGACCACATTGAAAGGCTTTCTTAATTATTATTTTAATATCTGGTTAATATCTAATAGTTAATATCTTAAAAACCAATGGAAAATGTGTGTTTCCACTGGGGACGAGAGCAGCAACGGACCAAGGTTAACACCTTAATTATATACATCAAATACTTTTATTTTTAAAAATCCTCTCCTGATGGCATGGCATCTGTAAGCTGCGATTTGTTGAGGTATACCAACGTGGAGGTCCACTGGTTTCATCTTTAGTCTGTACCAAATTAGCTGGTGTCGGCTGTGGTGAAGGCATAGGTGCTGCAGATGATGCCTCCCAGGTTAGAGAGAGTAACACTTGGCAGGGGTTCAATCTGTTGTCACCATACAGCTGGAGGTGCATGTGGGTGAAATCATGCCACATTCCCATTAAGGAATCAAAGGAGGGAAGAGGGAGAAATTGTGAGGAAAATAATTTTTATTGTTTGTGAGGGTTTTTCAACAATTACATTATTTAACAATATTTAACTTGATCCTTACATGTGAATAAACTATAAAAAGATATATGTCACTGTAGCTTAACAAATGGTTCAGGATGAATTACTTCACATTTATTTCAGCTAAGTAGTTTTGCTTTGTCTTTTGTCTGTTGATAGTTAAGACCCTTGAGTCTGCTGTCAAGATGTTCCAGTTAATTTTTTGCCCTGCATCTTCCTGATGACAGTTGGAATAAGGCCATAAGACATAGGAGCAGAATTAGGCCATTCGACCCATCGAGTCTGCTCTGCCATTCGATCATGGCTGATACGTTTATCATCCCCGTTCTCCTGCTTTCTCTCCATAACCCTTGATCCCCATATTAATCCAGAACCTATCTAACTCTGTCATAAAGACATTCAGTGATTTGGCCTCCGCAGACTTCTGTTGCAAAGAGTTCCAGATTCACCACTCTCTGACTGAAGAAATTCCTCCTCATCTCAGTTTTAAAGGATTGTCCCTTCAGACTTAGTCTGTGCCCTCGGGTACTAGTTTTTCCTCCGATTGGAAACATCCTCCCCACATCCACTCCATCTAGGCCACTCGCTATCCTGTAAATTTCAATAAGATCCCCCCTCTAAACTTCTAAATTCCAACGAGTAGAGACCCAGAGTCCTCAACCGTTCCTCATACAACAAGCTCTTCATTCCAGGGACCATTCTTGTGAAGCTCCTCTGGACCATTTCCAAGGCCAGCACATTCTTCCTTAAATACGGGGCCCAAAACTGCTCACAATACTCCAAATGGAGTCTGACCAGAGCCTTGTACAGCCTCAGAGGTAAATCCCCGCTCTTGTATTCGAGCCCTATTGACATGAATGCCAACATTGCATTTGCCTTCCCAACTGCTGACTGAACCTACACATTAACCTTAAGAGAATCTTGAACTAGGACTCTTAAGTCCCTCTATGCTTCTGATTTCCTCAGCCTTTTCCTATTTAGAAAATAGTTTATACCACCATTCTTCCTAACAAAGTGCAAAACCTCACACTTTTCCATAGTGTATTCCATCTGCTTCTTCTTTGCACACTCTCCTAGCCTGCACAAGTTCTTCTTCAGCCCCCTGCTTCCTCAATACTACTTGTCCCTCTGAATATTTTTGTATCATCTGCAAACTTAGCAACAGCGCCCTCAGTTCATAGCTTTAAATTGAGGGGAGATAGATATAGGACAGGTATCAGAGGTAGGTTCTTTACTCATAGAGTAGTAAGGGCATGGAATGCACTGCCTGCAACAGTAGTGGACTCGCCATCACTAAGGGCATTTAAATGGTCATTGGATAGGCATATGGACGACAAGGGAATAGTGTAAATGGGCTTTAGAGGGGTTTCACAGGACGGTGCAACATTGAGGGCCGAAGGGCCTGTACTGCGCTGTAATGTTCTATGTTCTATGTTCCTTCTTCCAGATCATTAATCAAGAACTGATTCATAGAATGTAACTTGATTTTTATTCATCCTTTGTCTTTCCATTGGCCCTCACAGAATGTAGAATTTGTTCTTTAATCCAAACATCTGCAACTGAAATTGGTGACTGCCGACCACCAGCTAGAAAATAGGAGCAGGAGGAGGCCATTTGGTCCATTGAGCCTGCTCCTCCATTCAGTATGATCATGGCAGATTATCCAACTCAATTACCTGATCCCACCTTCCCACACATATCCTTTTATCTCCTTCGGCCCAAGTGCTCTCTGTAACTGCTTCTTGAAAACATACAATGTTTTGGACTCAACTGCTTCCTGTGGTAGTGAATTCCACAGGCTGACTATTCTGGCTGACTACTCTCTGGGTGAAGAAACTTTTCCTCAACTTTGCCCTAAATGGTCTACCCGTATCCTCAGACTGCGACCCCTGGTTCTAGACACGTCCACCATCAGGAACATCCTTATTGCATTTACCCTGTCTAGCCCTGTTAGAAGTTTATAGGTTTCTATGAGATTTCCCCCCCCCACCCATTCTTGTGAACTCCAGCGAATACAATACTGACTCAATCTCTCCTCATACGTCAGTCCTGCCACCCCAGGAATCTGCCTGGTAAACCTTTGTTGTACTCGCTCTGTAGCAAGAACATACTTCCTCAGATAAGGAAACCAAAACTGGACACAGTATTCCAAGGCCCTGTATAATTGCAGCAAGACATCCCTGCTCCTGTACTCGAATCTTCTCACCAGGAAGGCCATCATACCGTTTGCCTTCTTTACCACCTGCTGCACCTACATGCTTACCTTCAGCGACGGTGTACAAGAACACCCAGGTCTCGTTACACATCCCCCTCTCCTAATTTATGACCATTCCGATAATAATCTGCTTTCCCGTTTCTGTTACTAAAGTGGATAACATCCCATTTATCCACATTATGAATCTGCCATTCATTTGCCCACTCACTCAGCTTGTCCAAATCACACTTAAGGATCTGTACTCACCCTCCCACCCAGCTTTATGTCATCTGCAAATTTGGAAATATTACATTTCATCTCCTCATCTAACTTATTGATATATATTATGAATAGCTGGGCAACCCCTCATAGATCTCTGCCGTACCCCAATAGCCACAGCCTGTCATTTGGAAAAAGATCTGTTTATTCCAACTCTTTGTTTCCTGTCCATCTCAATACACTGAGCATTACTCAACCCTAGGTTAATATGATGTAAAACAGGTTGAATAAAACAGAATGAATATGAAATAGCTTGCTATTTTGCACTTCTCATAATTGCAGTATAAAATGGAATAACAATAAGTTGTCTGCTGTAAACTAATCAGAGGCATCAGTGCAAACTAGCTTTTGTTATTCACATCAGGAATGCAATATAGAGTGATGGGTTCATCAAGTGTGTTCCATTTTGAGGGACAGCATGTGGTGCAGTGGTTAGCACTGGGACTGCAGTGCTGAGGACCCAGGTTCGAATCCTGGCCCTGGGTCACTGTCCGTGTGGAGGAACTGAAGGCGATCAATATTAGTAGGGAAATGGTGTTGGGGAAATTGATGGAATTCCGGGCAGATAAATCCCCAGGGCCAGATAATCTACATCGCAGATTTCTTGAGGAAGTGGCTCGAGAATGTTTTTTAAAATTTAGAGTACCCAATTCATTTTTTCCAATTAAGGGACAATTTAGCATGTCCAATTCACCTACCTTGCACATAAGAACAGAAGAACTAGGAGCAGGAGTAGGCCATCTGACCCCTCGAGCCTGCTCCGCCATTCAATGAGATCATGGCTGATCTTTTGTGGACTCAGCTCCACTTTCCGGCCCGAACACCATAACCATTAATCCCTTTTTTCTTCAAAAAACTATCTATCTTTGCCTTAAAAACATTTAATGAAGGAGCCTCAACTGCTTCACTGGGCAAGGAATTCCATAGATTCACAACCCTTTGGGTGAAGAAGTTCCTCCTAAACTCAGTCCTAAATCTACTTCCCCTTATTTTGAGGCTATGCCACCTAGTTCTGCTTTCACCAGCCAGTGGAAACAACCTGCCCGCATCTATCCTATCTATTCCCTTCATAATTTTAAATGTTTCGATAAGATCCCCCCTCATCCTTCTAAATTCCAACGAGTACAGTCCCAGTCTACTCAACCTCTCCTCGTAGTCCAACCACTTCAGCTCTGGGATTAACCTCGTGAATCTCCTCTGCACACCCTCCAGTGCCAGTACGTCCTTTCTCAAGTAAGGAGACCAAAACTGAACACAATACTCCAGGTGTGGCCTCACTAACACCTTATACAATTGCAGCATAACCTCCCTAGTCTTAAACTCCATCCCTCTAGCAATGAAGGACAAAATTCCATTTGCCTTCTTAATCACCTGTTGCACCTGTAAACCAACTTTCTGTGACTCATGCACTAGCACACCCAGGTCTCTCTGCACAGCAGCATGCTTTAATATTTTATTGTTTAAATAATAATCCTGTTTGCTGTTATTCCTACCAAAATGGATAACCTCACATTTGTCAACATTGTATTCCATTTGCCAGACCCTAGCCCATTCACTTAACCTATCCAAATCCCTCCGCAGACTTCCAGTATCCTCTGCACTTTTCGCTTTACCACTCATCTTAGTGTCATCTGCAAACTTGGACACATTGCCCTTGGTCCCCAACTCCAAATCATCTATGCAGATTGTGAAAAATTGTGGGCCCAACACGGATCCCTGAGGGACACCACTAGCTACTGATCGCCAACCAGAGAAACACCCATTAATCCCCACTCTTTGCTTTCTATTAATTAACCAATCCTCTATCCATGCTACTACTTTACCCTTAATGCCATGCATCTTTATCTTATGCAGGTTTGGGTTGTGGGTGCAAAACCCAAGCAAACACTGGGAGAATGTGCAAACTCCACACGGACAGTGACCCAGAGCCAGGATCGAACCTGGGACCTCGGTGGCGTGAAATTGCAATGCTACCACTGTGCCACCATGCTTCCCTGGAAGTGGCTCCAGAAATAGTGGATGCATTGGTGGTCATCTTCCTGGGTTCTATAGACGCTGGAACAGTTCCTACAAATTTGAGGGTAGCTAATATAACTCCACTATTTAAAAAGGGAGGAACTGAAGGCGATCAGTAACAGTAGGTAAATGGTGCTGGGGAAATTGATGGAATTGAAGACTGATAAATCCTAACTCCTAAGGAAGTGTAGGCACTTGTTGTGCTTTCTTGGTCGTAGCGTCAGCATGGATGGACCAGGACAGATTGTTGCTGATGTGTACACCTAGGAATTTGAAACAGTTAACCATCTCCAAGTCAGCACCATTGATGCAGACAGGGATGTGTACGACACTTTGCTTCCTGAAGTCAATGACCAGCTCCTTAGTTATGCTGACATTTTGCTGCCATTTCACCATGCCACTAGGGTTTCAATCTCCCTCCTGAACAACTCATTGTTGTTTGAGATCCGACCCACTACGGCTGCGTCATCAGCAAACATGTAGATGGAGCTGGAGCCGAATTTTGCCACACAGTCGTGTGTGTATAAGAAGTATAGTAGGGGACTAGGTGTGCAGCCTTGCGGGGCCCCAGCATTGAGGATTGTTGTGGAGGAGGTGTTGTTGTTTATCCTTACTGATTGTGGCCTATGGGTGAGGAAGTCGAGGATCCAATTGTAGAGGGAGGAGCCAAGTCCTAGATTTTGAAGTTTGTATATGAGCTTAGCCGGGATAATGGTGTTGAAGGTGGAGCTGTAGTCAATGAATTGGAGTCTGACATAGAAGTCCTTGTTGTTGAGATGCTCCAGGGATGAGTGTAGGGCCAGGGAGATGGCATCTGCTGTGGGCCGGTTGTGGGGTATGCGTATTGCAGTGGATCAATACATTCTGGGAATATGGAGTTGATGGTGTCTCATGACCAACCTCTTGAAGCACTTCATAATAATAGATGTCAAAGCCACCGGACGGCAATCATTGAGGCACGTTTCCTGGCTCTTCTTTGGTACCGGTATGATGGTGGTCTTCTTGAAGCAGGTGGGAACCTTGGAACGGAGAGGTTGAAGATGTCTGCGAACATACCCACTAGTTGGTCGGCGCAGGATCTGAGCGCACAACCAGGGACACTGTCAGGACCTGTTGTTTTCTGTGGGTTCAATTTCAAGAAAGCCGATCTGACTTCTGAGGCTGTGATGATTGATCTGGGTATGCCCAGGGCTGTTGGGGCAGTTGACAACAGTTTAATGCTTTCCTGCTGGAAATAAGCATCAAATGTATTGAGTTCATCAGGGAGACATGCACTGCTGCTGGAGATTCTACTCGGCTTCGCTTTGTAGCTCATTATGTTGTTTAAGTCTTGCCACAACCAACGGGAGTCTGTTGTTAGTCTGTGACTCTAGCTTTAGTCTGGTATTGTCTCCTGTGAGTTTTATGGAGGTGATAGCTAGATTTCTTATATAGGTCAGGGTCACCTGTCTTGGACACCTCAGACCAGGGCTTCAGTAGGGAGTGGATCTCCTATTTAATCCATGGTTTCCGGTTGGGGAACGCATGTACTACCTTCTTTGGCATGCAACCATCGACACACTTACTGGTGAAGTCTGTGACGCTGGTGGCATTCTCCTCTAGGTTGGCCGCTGAGTTCTTGAATAGGGACCAGTGCACTGACTACAAGCAGCCGCGTAGGAACTTTTCCGTTGCCTCGGACCAGCATTGCATGACCTTCTTAACCGGATTCGTCTGCTGACGTTTCTGCTTATATTCCAGGAGAAGAAGCAACATCTTGAGGTCCGATTTTCTGAAGTGCGGTCGGGGGGTGGATCGGTCGGCGCCCTTGATGTTTGTCTTGCAAGGGCCAAGGATATTTAGACCCCTGGTGAGGCAGGAGATCCTGTTGATGGAATTTTGGCAGTACACCCTTCAGGTTGGCCTGGTTGAAGTCCCCAGCCACGATGAAGGCCTCCGGGTATTCTGTTTCACTATTATTTATAGTCATGTACAATTCATTAAGTGCCTTCTTCACTTCCGCCTGGGGTGGGATGTAGATTGCTGTGATGATGGCAGAACTAAACTCACGGGGAGGTAGTATGGGCAGCATTTCACAGTCAGGTATTCTAGGTCCGGGGATCAGTAGTTCACCAGGGTCACCACCTCTGAGCACCAGAAGGAGTTGACGAGGAGGCAAACCCCTCCACCCTTCGCCTTGCCCAATGCCGCTCTGTGGTCCATCCGGTGAATTGAGAAGCCCTCAGGTTGAATGGTACAGTCTGGTGAGGCAGGAGTGAGCACACTACAGTCTCTTATTTCCTTCTGAGTGGTTAGTCAGCATTAAGCTTGTCTAGCTTGTTTTTAATCGCTTGGATGTTTGCCGGGTGTGCGTTGGGGAGAAGAGATTTGAAACCACATTATTTTAGTCTCACCTGTAGAATGGCACGTTTCCCTCGCTTCCTAGCTCGGCAGCTGCTTTGGATGGAGCCAGTGGAATTGGCTATTCTTCTTTTCACTGCACTGGAGGAACACGAGTTCCATCAGCAATGATTGGCAGTACCCAGGGAAGACAGGCAGGAGGCCAGGGAGCTGCAGGGCAGGCTCGGGGACTGGAGGCCACACCAGCCGTTCAGGGGGCACAAAGGCACGGAGGGCGACCAAGGGTATACCGGTCCCGATGTCCTTCATGGAACTGTCGAATAACATATGCCATAGGAGACTCCGCCTCACCAGGGAGACTGTGCAGTACCTGTGTCACATCCTTGCAGACTTGGCGACAGAGGGTACCTGGTCACTCTGGCCAGGAAGGTCACAGCAGTCCTAAACATTTACACAATGGTGTTGTTCCAGGGCTCCACGGGTGACCTGTGCAGTACCTTGCAGGCATCCACCCATAACTGCATATGTGAGGTCAGGGATGCACTCCATGACAGGGCTTTGGACATTATTAATCTCTTATTAATAATGGATCAGGCCCAGCAAGACGTGAGGACTACAGGATTTGGCGCAATTGCTGGCATGCCACAGTTGCAAGGGGAGATCGGCTGCATCCATGTCACTCTACGCACCCCGTGCGTAACAGTGGTGTCTATGGGTTCTATTCCTCAATGTGCAGCTGGTGTGTGACCACTAGATGCAATTCATGGGGAGGCCTGGAGAGGCGGCATGTGCCCTCAGCATGGGCAAGAGGGCAAGGAATGCCCTCTTCGCCTCCTGCTTCATGGACGAGCACCAGCATGTTGTTCAACAGCTCAACCCCACCCTGCACGTTCTACAACCCCAAACCCCCCCCCCCCCCCCAGGACATTGTGACCCCTCTGCTGTAGAAGTCAATATTTTTCTCGCTTCTGGACTGTGGTAGAAAGATTCAACAACGCTCGTCATGGAAAAATAACAAGACTTTATTTTCGAAAAGACTGCATGCAATTTTGGCTGAATGTTGAGGTCGGAGAGCAGGAAGTGTCACTGCTGGTTCCTACTCAAGTCCGCGATTTCACAGAGAATCAGCTCATACATTATCAGAATCAGGATTACGTGACTACAGCTTGGTCAGGAATTCGATCAGATGTACAAACATAAGCAATATCATAAAACAGGCATCACCTTGCTGACCTTTCAGGACTCTTTGTCTCATCACCCAGACCATTATTTTGTCCTTTGATCGAATATTTAAAAGTTGGAGGAGACTTGTTCTGACCTTATCTTGTCGTATTTAGACTGCTTTGCGTTATGACGAGTTAGTCTTATCAGAATTTGCGGAGCCCAGGCATTTCAGATCAGCTTGACCTTCTCTGATCTTATTCATGCTTTAGGCAATGCAAAGTCAGGTTTTCTTAAATTGTACCTAGTAGTTGACCAGTTTCCCCATCATGCCATTATTTACTTCGTACAGCATCACACTGCGACCAGGGCTTGAAGGTTATAGATATTTAACTTATCAGGGTGCTCAGGCTGGGGAGTCCTTGAGTGCCTGCTGCTCAGTCTTTGCAGTAGTGAGATGACGACGTGCAGGGAGGAATAGCCTGTGATGCTCCTCAGCTATTCATTATGTCTGACTCCTGTCTGTCTGAAGCCAGCATATGCTGACACTCCGGCTCATGTGTGAGTGAGGTTCGGCCCTACATTCCTTTGTACTTTAGTTCTAGAGCGGGATTAGGGGCAAGGGTCTAGAGTCATGCCTGATTCCTATATTACAGATGCTTGGTCAGCCCTCAACAATGGCTAGGATACTGAACCAGACACATAACGTTTTTAAAGTTTTAATGCGGTGCGGAAAGATCGATTCATTCCAGGCGTGATTACATAAGCAATCGGATTCGGTTATTTCACAAACAAACTTTATAAACAAAAGAAAAGAAAACAAAATATAAACCTTTACTTCACCTGTAATACTAACAGATTACATGCAGCTTCTTAACCTTAACACACAAGTTCCCATTGGACAATAGCTCTCATGCCACTATCACAGACAGACAAAGTCAATACTTGCATTTACGAAGCACTTTTCCTCTGTTAGGGACATTTGTTCAGAATCTTTTTTATAAAAGTCTGCCTTGATGGCAATTTCATGACTTCTCTATTCGGTTCCCATAGCCTTCTCTGTAACTGTTCAAAGCTGCATTTCCTCTCTCTCTCTCTAGGCTACACCCATCCCTTCAAACAAAAGTTCTTCCCTGAGGTGGCCAGACTTGTATCTATTCTAATCATCTTAGCTGATTGCTCACTCACCTTTATACAAAAGAACAGAGCTATGCCATTTATATGCAACTAACCTGCCATTGATGGACAATATGGCCATCAAGCTCTGCAATGAGCTGATGGCTGGTCAAGCAAGGTTGTCCTGAATGACAATGGATCTTGAGTGGATCATCCTGGCAGAACCAGGGCATCCTATGTATTCCCTCTAACGAGATTAAGTCTGAATGGGGCAAGGTAACCCAGGTTGTGGGTGAATCCCTCTGACTCTGCTGCTGGCAATCCTTTTAACCCTTAAATTGACTACTACATCTTGGACCCCATTCTGGACCCAAGTTCCTAGTACCTCCCTATCATGACACCTATCACTGCAAATGAAACATTCAGAATGGATGGGCGAGACCATCTGCCTGACATTGAGGGCCAGTGAAAAGAACTTTGTCCTGATGGGGAGAAGCTCTCTGTTACTGGGAGGAGGGTTCAAGAATGTGTGTCGTGAATGTGGTGAGCAACAATAACATTTAATTCAGTGACAAGTGCAGATGTAATAAGTGGTAATAACCCCAAACTACGTGTGCCTAACTTAACCCATGCCCACGTTGTACCCCTCGAACTTCTTTGCCTCGCAAACCTTCCTACTACGTCTAGGTGTATTATCAGAATGTATATCAGAAGTGGAGCCAGCCTGCTGCCTTCCACGCTTTGTTGCCTGAGATGCCCTTGGCAAGCACCCTCTGGAGGGCCATGACCTAGAGGGCCCCGGCCTACTTTCAGGTGGCATTGGTGTTGTGGACAGTGGCTTGTCTGCTAATTGTGTCCACTGAGGTGTGTGTTTCTGTGATGGTGGATAGTGAGGGTGATAGCTGTGATGCCTCTGCTGTGACCTTCTCCGTGATTTTGGAAGGTGATGTTGAGGTTGGGTGGTGGGGCACTGCTGGTGGATTGTCCAGGCTCCTTGGATGATGTTCAGGCAAGGCAAGGAATTGGCATTAGTACATGATCTGGTCAAGGGTTTGGACTACACAGAACCTGCTTGGGACTGGTCATCTGGATGAAGGTTCAGTGGCTCTTCACTTTTCTGTCACAGCCCCACCTCACTGTCAGCACAGGCGTTCTCCTGCTGCTCCCCTATGAGCTCCATGGCTCCCTCCTCGGAATCAGAACCCTCAGTTCGGGCCTCACATCGCCTGTCATCTCTCACTTGCAGTGGTTGTGAGTGAGCTTCTCCTGCAGGAACAGAAATGGGAATAAATGTGAGCTGGACATCCTGGCAGGTCAGACATTGATGACACCTATCATGTCATATGTGGTAACTGCCCATTAGCAGGGAGGGGTTGTGATGTGGAGTGCTGAAGGGAGGGGTGGGGGGAAGGGTAGAGGATGCAGGTGGGAGGTTCAGTGCTGCGAGGTGGCGACATGTGGTATCAAGGTGAAATTCCGGGGGCTGATGGAAGGGTGAAGCGTAGAGAAGAGAAAGGGAGCACTTGCCCTGGCTGATCTGGGTAGGCCATTAATTTTTTCCCCAAATTGAACCACCTAGCCTGCTGGCTCTGACCAGTACTGCGACAGTCTCCCAGACAAAATCTGTCATCTTGCTGTAGGGCCTCATGCTATATCTAGGGTATATTGTCACCCGCTTCTCCTCCACAGCACACAGCATCCAGCAAAAGGCTGAGAACCCCTTCCAAGAATTTAGGTGCAGGTTTTCCCACTGCCGTCCTCCAGTAAATGCTGTGGAGCTATTTAAATGCAGCGCCCCCTTGATTGAAGTGCATAGATGACCCCCCCCCCCCCTCCCCCCGGGCGGGCAAATCAGACAATTCACACCTCAGCTTTTGTCACAAGCAGGAAAACTTTTGTCAACGTGCCTGAAAATTACCGTGTCGATTGTGCCCCTAGGGCCAGCGAGATTCGCACTGATTTTCTCCACAAAAATTACACTGCCGTTTTTTCAGAAAATTCCACCCAATGATTCAAACCCCACGTGAATGGGCAGCACGGGAGCACAAGTGGATAGCACTGTGGCTTCACAGCGCCAGGGTCCCAGGTTCGATTTCCCATTGGGTCACTGTCTGTACGGAGTCTGCACGTTCTCCCCATTTCTGCGTGGGTTTCCTAGGGTGCTCCGGTTTCCTCCCACAGTCCAAAGATGTGCGGGTTAGGTGGATTGTCCATGTTAAATTGCCATTAGTGACCAAAAAAAGTTAGGAGGGGTTATTGGGTTACGGGGATATGGTGGAAGTGAGGGCTTAAGTGGGCCGGTGCAGACTCGATGGGCCAAATAGCCTCCTTCTGCACTGTATGTTCTATATCTATGTGACTCTCCTTCAAAACTGAAGTACTTTAGAAGTGCTGTCATTGTTGTAATATAAGGCATCATGGCAGCTAATCTGCACAGGCTATTGCCCCCAAAACAGCAATTAGATAAATGAGCAGATAACCTATTTTGATGGTGTTTTATTTATTTTGTTTTATTCTCTCTAATCAAATATGACTGCATGCAATATTAATGTAGATGCACTTGGTGTTTTTTGAGACTGTCAGCTCGGAAGGAAAATTGAATTGATTTCCAACAATATTTACTATTTCCCATTCTGTTCTGATGTAATTTTTCAAATTTATTTCATGATTATATTAAGAGTTTTGCAGGGTGCAACCTTTAAAATGGCATGTTAATGTTGAGGTGCCAAGATATTTTTGGCAGGTTGGCTTTGTTGTCCAGGCAGTGATAACAACCTGAACAGGGTTTGCTGTAAGTTAGTCCTTAGCCACAAGCTTGATCCAATGATTCCACCTGACACAATAGAAGTTCAAAATCAATTGATACATCTCTGCATTGACTGGTTTTGAACCATTCTTCTGTCTAATCCCTTTAATCCAGTTACCAGAGAACATCCCTTGCTGAAATGTTAATTGTTTTAGAAAAGTACAAGGAGGAAATTCTTTTTAAATAAATGAACGTTTATTGTGTGATAACAAACGAGCAGAGTTCAACTGAACCAGCAGAGAATCTCACTTACAGACCTCACTGTCCTCCTACACAGACCATTCTCAGTCATAAATTCCTGCACCAGTCAATAACATATATTACAGACCATGTCAAGATAACCCAGTTACCTATGGTAATATCTATGGATAGAGTTGATTCCAGATCACTGCAATATGCTGGTGTTAACAGTTCTCTTCCAAACCTGAAAGGTTTTTTTTTTGCTATGTATGGTAACAATAAACCAATGCATTCTTTTATTACATGCCCCATGAGGAGATGTATTGCAATCCTTAATAATAATTCTCATAAATTTAAAGATGACAAGCAAACATTCTTTATGAAAATAAAGGATTAATATTAATAAGCTGTTGACAAGTGTAGCATTTTGTGACCGAGGGCACATTCATTGCAACTGTAAAGATGTGAATAATGCT
The DNA here is from genome assembly GCF_902713615.1 of Scyliorhinus canicula. Classification (NCBI taxonomy): domain Eukaryota; kingdom Metazoa; phylum Chordata; class Chondrichthyes; order Carcharhiniformes; family Scyliorhinidae; genus Scyliorhinus; species Scyliorhinus canicula. The sequence goes on along the minus strand of NC_052154.1, from coordinate 57,161,911 downwards.
GTAAAATGGAATGCGATGTTAATGATCTTTCCCTACGTAAACTCTTCATGTTGCAACAGAAATGAATCTGACTTGCAGCCATGCAGCAATCTGTCACTTAATTAGCAGTAAGGAAAGTCAACCACATTTATTTTACAGTTGATGGTTCGAAGACAAATAATCCCTGCACACTCCCACAGCAATGAAAGTGAGGGGGGATAAAAGATAATTGCATCGGGAAAAGAGAATAGTTTCTCGATATCTAAACTTCTGTTCGTCAGTTGGTCGGGTTTCATTTAAAATTAAAGTCCCTACAAAGAACAAGATGCGCATCTGCGAACACATGGCTTTTACTGCAAAGTCACTCTGGAACAGAGCAAGTAGCCAGGTACAAAACCTCACATTATCACACCTAAGTCTTGCTTCACTCTGAAGCGCAATTTGTTCTCTTGGAGGTTTGGCTGCTGCACAAACTTAGAGCTGGCACAAAGTAAGGGCCTAGCGGGTGGGAGGAACATGAAGTTGCTCTGATGCTGCCAAGATGTTCTATAATATTCTTCTGGACAAAGTGAATCACTGTCGTGTAGAGTGACCGCACATCATTCATGTAAGTGGTGTTTTACACCTGTTCTACCTTTTGATCAATTGTTTCAACAGCAGTGACACACTGACAACGTATCTAGAACGCTGCCCGATGATCACCTCAGGCACCTGGGTTTAATCCAGCCAAGACAGATAGGTGGAAAAACTCCGGTCCTTGATAGCTAGTAAAGATCCTGATTGAAATGAGGAAAGGAAAGGAAAATCATATGTGCTGCCAGTATGAAATATTTCCCTTCATTCTTTGTACACCTAACTTTCACAGCTATATTCTTTCTTCCAGATTCAATCTTCCATTTAAAGGTATCCCAGTCACCGACATGTGACTGTCAATTTAGTGTTCTTTTTTGTTCCCTGGGAGCTGTAATTCTGCATGTACTGGTTTTGACATGTTTTATTCCCTGGTAACCAACTGCATATCCCAGCCGGCACATACGTATGAAAATAATCTGAACTCCTAAAACGTTTACAACTGTACAAAATGATGCCAAACTCCATTCTTCTGAACTGGTGTATTTCCTATTGATCCACATCAGTATTGTCAGTGAATTGCATCCTCTCTCCTGGGAGAAATCCTTAAAAGATGTTGACCCAAAAATTACTCTAGGTCTTTTTTCAGGTGGAGGCAGCACTCCAAGACCAGTTCGTCCATAAATCAAGAGGTCAGAGATGAAAATTGTTCCTGGGCCTCATTAACTTACTCATTGTAAGCGAGCAGCTCTGGTAACGCCTCTCCAGGCATTGTCGTGTGGCAGACTACCACAACTGTGGAAAAATAGGCTACTTCAAAGCTTTTTGTTGCTCGAAAATGATGACAACCTGCAAAAAGTGAGAAAATTCTAATATAGAGCCACATACAAGAAGTGGAAGAACCGGAAGCAAAGGAACTAACTTTGCTGGGGAAGGCAAATTATACTGAAAACAAGTATTGGAGTGTTAAACTCAAAGTGGATGGACACCCAAAAGGATTTGAAACTAGACACAGGAGCAGGGGTTTCTCTTTTATCAGATGAAGCTGAATGGCTCAAAAAATTCCCAGAAGAGCCCTTGAATGGTGTTTCCTATTGGCCGAATGGTTCAAACAGTTTACACTGTAACCTTCATCTATCAAATTGCACGGCCCTCATGGCACAACGTTAAAACTTAAAAACCAACTCATGGCAAAGCTAAAATGTAAAGACCGATAAATCCTTGAATCTCTCCATGTTATTCAAAATTAAGAGCGCTCTCCACTAATCAGAAAGGCATGCCTAAAACTGAAATTAATCCGTAAAGTGGATCCTAATGGGAACTATGGTCGTACATTGCAAAATGAATTTCCAAAACTGTTTGCAGTCCTAGGCAAGTTAAAGACCAAGTACCATATCATCCTGTGAGTGGATGTTAAAAGAATTTGCTTCTTACACCGAGGAAAGTTCTTCACCCACTCTTGGACAAAGTCAAGGGTGAATTTGAAACGATGCAGCTTCAAGGGGTTATCTCATCGGTCACCATGCCAACAAAATGGTGTTCAGGATTGGTTACAGTCACAAAGTCAAACAGCTTGATGAGAATCTGCATGTATTTAACTTATCTAAGCAAATCAGTAAAACAATGTGACCCATCCATTGGCCTCGGTGGGTGAGAACCTTGCCAAACTAGCTAAGAGTGCTTTATTTATCAAATTGGATTCAAATAGTGAATTTTGGTTGTAACATCTGGCCAAAGAATTAGATTGCTGACCACGTTTATAACACCATTGAGCCACAAGTGTTTCAATGCACTAGCTTTTGGCATAGCATCTGCTCCAGAAATTACCTAGAAAACAATGTCTCATACTCCAGAAAGCATGGAAGGAGTAAGATGCTACATGGGCGACATACTGATAGACGGATCCATGAGAGGAGAGCTTGATCACAGGATCACAGCAGGCCTGAGAGTCTTACATGATGTAGGCCGAACACTGAATAAAAATTGAGTCCGCCAAACCTATGATCAAGTTTCTAGGTCACATAGTACAAACCATTGGAATCACAATTAGAATCCATAGAATCCATACAATGCAGAAGGAGGTCATTCAGCCCATTGAATCTGCACTGACCCTCCGAAAGACCAGTCTACTAAACTCACTCCCCTGCTCTTTACCTGTAACCCCGCCCATTGATCATGGCTAATCTATCTAACCTGCACATCTTGGACTGTGGGAGGAAACCAGAGAAGTCCAAGGGAACCCATGCAGAGATGGGGACAATGTGCAAACGCCACACGAACAGTCACCAAAGGTCGGACTCAAACTCACGACCTTGGCACCGTGAGGCAGCAGTGCTAACCACTGTGCCACCATGCCGCCCAAAAAAATGAAAGCAGTCAGAGAATTTCCACAACGCAGAAACAAAACTGAGCGCCAAAATTTATTTGTGGTGGCCGACCAAATAAGCAAGTTCCTACCAAATTTAGGAGTGTTTCATAAGCCCTTGAGACCGCTGTTGAGACAGGATCAAAGTGATGCTGGAATGTGGATCAGGAAAAGACTTGAGAAAGGATTAGACAAATGTAATCTCTTTTGAAATTGTGGCACATTATGACCCAGAATTACCGACCATAGTAGCAACCAGTGCATCATCCACAGGTCTGGAGCCCCTTTTATTTCAAGTTCAGTGAGACGGCAAGCGATGACCAGTTTATTATGCCTCTAGGTCACTAATAGAAACAGTGATAGAAAAAGAAGTATTGGCAGCAACATGGGCATGTAAAAAATTTAGACTGTTATGAGATTGGATTTCAATATTGAAATAGACCTTCAACCACTCATCACTCTTCTGAACATAAAAGAAATTGCATAGATGCCCACAAAATCCAACAGTTCAGAGTAAGATTGATGATATATGGCTCCATCATAGAGTATGCAAGGGATGTATTGAACAACAGTGGAATAAGTGTCATGAGTATCATCAGAAGGAACCAGACAAGAGGATTTACACTTCATCAAGGGCATTGAAGCATATACATCCTTAACCACTCAGCACTTACCAGCTACTGCAAAAAAGCCGCAGGAAATAAAACAAGTCCAGAAATGAAATGAAGACTGTCTCCTAGTCCGGGAATATTGTCTGGAAAGATGGGCAGACTGTAGCCCCACTGATCTGATACTTCGGTAGTACTTTGAACACCGCAAGCACTCTGACAGTCATTGAGACTTACTAGTCCTTAATGAGAGGATAGTCAGACCGGGAACATTTTGGTTTGATGTTCGCCCAGGTCATCTACGAATAACAAGATGTCGAGCGAGAGCCCAGCAATCAGTCTGTTGGCCAGGCATCACTCATCTATAGAAGAAATTATTTCTAATTGTCTTACTTGTGCCGTTAGCAAACAAGACCAAAATCGCAAACCCAATATCACAGCAAATGACCATGAGAGGGTATAACAAGTAAGACCATAAGAACTAGGAACAGGAGTAGGCATTCAACCCTTCGACCCTTCGCCGCCATTTAATAAGGTCAAGGCTGATCTAAGACTCTTTAACACACTGGGCTAAATCGCTGGCTTTTAAAGCAGACCAAGGCAGGCCAGCAGCACAGTTCATTCCCGTACTAGCCTCCCTGAACAGGCACCGGAATGTGGCGACTAATGGCTTTTCACAGTAACTTCATTTGAAGCTTACTTGTGACAATAAGCGATTTTCATTTCATTTTCATTTCATTAAGCCCACTTTCCTGCCTTTTCTCCATAACCCTTAATTCCCCCACTGATTAAAAGCTATCGATCTCAGCCTTGAGAATGTACAAGGTCGGCACATTGGCAGAGTGGTTAGCACTGCTGCCTCACAGGGCCAGGGACCCGGGTTCGATTTTGACTTTAGGCAACTGTCTGTGTGGAGTTCACACATTCTCCTCGTGTCTGTGTGGGTTTCCTCCTGGTTCTCCGGCTTACAGTCCAAAGATGTGCAGGTTAGGTGGATTGGCCATGCAAAATTGTCCCTTAGTGTCCACAAGGTTAGGTGGGTTACTGGGTTATGGAGATAGGGTGAGGGCGTGGTCCTAGGTAGAGTGTTCTTTCAGAGCATCGGTGCAGACTCGGACAGGCCGAATGGCCTCCTTCTGCACTTTAGGGATTTTACGATTCTATAATGATTCTATGGCTCGGCCACGACAGCATCCTGGGTAAAAAATTTGAAAGATTCACCACTCTTTGAGAGAAGAATTTCTTCCTCAAATCCGTCTTAAATGAGCTCCTCCTTATTCTGCGACTATGCCCTTTAGTCCTATAGTCTCGCATGAGTGGAAATATCTTCCCAACATTTACCCTGTCTAACCCCCTAGGAATCGTATATGTTTCAATCATATCACCTCTCATTCTTCTGAACCCCAAGGAGCACAGACCCAACCTGATTAATCTTTCCTCAGATGGCAGTCCCTGCATAATTGTTGTAAATCTCTTCTGCACTGCCTCCAATGATTTTTTATTTTTTTTTATTTTTTATCTTTTTTAAAATTTAGATTACCCAATAATTTTTTCCAATTAAGGGGCAATTTAGTCTGGCCAATCCACCTACTCTGCACATTTTTGGGTTGTAGGGGCGAAACCCACGCAGACACGGGGAGAATGTGCAAACTCCACATGGACAGTGACCCAGAGCCGGGATCGAACCTGGGACCTCAGAGCCGTGAGGCAGTTGTGCTAACCACTAGGCCACCGTGCTGCCCCTGCCTCCAATGATAATAAGTCTTTCTTTTTTAAATAAGGGGACGGAAACTGTACACCATATTCTAAATATGGCCTCATTAGTACCTTGTACAGTTGCAGAAACACCTCTTTACTTTTAAACTCCAGCCCCGTCATGATAATAAATGAATCAGTGCACGGCAGAACAACTAGTTCAAGACGAGTTATTCAATGATGAAAAATCTATGGGGAAGCTAAACTATTTATAACCAAACTGTGAATCTTTTAACCATGTTACCAACAGCTTCTGTAACACTGAACAAGACTGGCTCTGTCCGGTTCCAGTGTCCTGATCCTCTTGCATGACACCTAGTGATTGGAGGCTTTCATATACACTGTTACTGCATATCATTACATCCCCTTTCCTTGAGATTTTTGAAACATACTACACATCATTTCTGTAAACAATACACATATGAGTAACAATGTACTTCACACAATTCATAAATGTTATTGTTCAATCACAGATTCAGTTACTTTATCTTCCTTGTCGATCTTCTCAACCTCGGTATGCTTGGTGAAGCTATAGTACTACTTTGAACATCTGTCGGTGTATCTGATAAGGTTGTGTCACTGTTTTGAACGTCATCCTGTATATTCAAGTCTGACTCTTCCAATGTTTGTGCTGGTTCAGGTTGATAGAAGTCTTTACTAACATCATCGTCTTGCTGTCCTTGAGCAAGTTTTCTTTTCAATAGTGCCCGATGATTTCTTCTCAGAATCTGTCCTTGTTCTGTCATTAACATGTATGACCTTGGACCTGCCTTTTTGTAGTACAGTAGCTTTTCTAGACCATCCATCAGGATCCTCAATCCTCAACAACATCACTTGGTAACAAAGGTTTAAGGCTCCTGGTTATTCTATCATAGCCTTCTGTTTTTGCTTCTGAGATTCCAGCTTATGTCTTAACTTTTCGTTCTGCCTTGTCTTTGTGTGGAATGTGGTACGTAGCTTACAATTCATCAGTGACTCTGCAGGTGACAAACCACAGCTGAAAGGTGAAGTTCTATAACTCAGTAGTGCTATATATGGATCAGTTTTGCTATCCATAGCCTTTTTTCAAAATAAATTTAGAGTTCACAATTACTTTTTCCAATTAAGGGGCAAGTTAGCATGGCCAATCCACATACCCTGCACACCTTTGGGTTGTGGGGGCAAAACCCATGCAAACACATATTCAAACTCCACACAGACAGTGACCCAGAGCTGGGATCGAACCTGGGACCTCAGCGACGTGAGGCTGCAGTGCGACCCACTGTGCCACCATGCTGCCCTATCCATAGCCTAATTTAATAGGTGCTTTATTATTTGAACTCCCTTCTCCACTTTACCACTCGATTGCGGGTATAGTGAATTCAAAGTAATGTGATCAGAATCACATTGTATCGCAAACTCTTGCCATTCTTTGCAATTAAAACATGGACCATTATCACTCACCACAGTTTTAGATATGCCCTGTCTTGCAAACGTTAATTTCATATGCATTATTACATAACTTGCCAAGGAGCTTGACAGAAGGGCTATTTCTGGAAATTTTGAATAATAGTCAATGAATATCAGATATTCCTTGCCATTGAGGTAGAATAAATCGATTCCAACTTTTTGTCACGCAGCTGATGGTATTTCAGCTATGTTCATTGGTTCTTTCACTTGCTGGTGCTGATACTTTTGACATGTTTCACATTTCTCTATCATGTTTTGTATGTCCTTGTTTATACCAGGCCAATACACAGTATCTCTGGCTCTCCGTTTGCACTTCTCAATCCCGAGGTGACCCTCATGAATTTGTTTTAGCAAATTGCTGTGCAGAGACTGTGGAATCACAATTCTTTCTTACCTCAATCGTAGTCCATTTACTACACGTAACTCAGATCTGATTTCATGATATTTTGTACATGAACCTTTCGGCCAACCATTGTTAAGGTTTTGTATTACCATCTGCAACACCTCATCTTTTGCGAACTCTTCGACAATTTGTTTCGATTTTGCGTCTGATACTGGCATTGCATCAGTCATGTCTATGTGAGCCTGTACATCTTCTCCAGTAGAGCTGACATTGTGTGCTGTTGGAGCTCTGGATAACACATCTGCTACCACTATATGTTTGCCAGGCATGTATATCAACTCAAAGTCATATCTTTGAAGCTTCATCATGAAATGCTGTATTCATGGAGACATTTTGTTGAGATTCTTTTTAATGATTGCTACCAGTGGTCAATGATCCGTCTCAACAGTATATGTGGGTAGGCCATATATATATGTATGGAATTTTTCCAGCCAATTACCAGTCCCGGGCATTCTTTTTCAATCTGTGCATATCTGCACTCAGACTCCGTCATTGACCGTGGAGCATACGCCACAGGTTTCCAGTTGTTTCCATCTTCTTGTTGCAGCAATATTGCACCTGTACCATCTTTTGATGCGTCAGTAGATATTTTGCCGTTCCTTGTTGAATCAAAAAACGTCAGCATGGGCGTGATTGTAAGAGCTTTCTTTAGCTGGAGCCACTCCTGCTCATGCTGCTGTGCCCAAGTGAAATCATTCACTTTCCGTAGGATGTCTCTGAGACACAATGTTTTGGCTGAGAGATTGGGAATAAACTTCCCTGGGAAGTTGATCATGCCCATTATTCGTAGTACTCCTTTTTTATCCGTGGTTTGGGACATGTTTAATATTGCATTAATCTTCATTTCATCTGGCTCTATTCCGTCGCCTAGGAATGTAATCTCCTGTACTCCAAACTGGCATTTGGCCTTATTGAGCTCCAGCCCATTCCGCCTGATGCTTTGTAAGACCTTGATCAGTCTCTCATTGTGTTCCTCTAAGGTGAAAGCCCATATGATAATGTCATCCACATAGATCTGGATCCCCTCAATGATATGTTCCATAGCTCTGTGGAATATCTCGGATGCAGATATGATGCCAGACTGCATGCAGAGAAAGCAATATCCACCGAAAGGAGTATTGAATGTTCAGTACTTGGTACTTTCTTCATCAAACGTGAGCTGCCAGAATCCATCTGATTCATCGAGTTTGGTAAAATATTTTGCACCAGACATCTCGCTTGTGATCTCTTCCTTCTTTGGAATTTGATAATGCTCCCTTTTAACGTTTGCGTTCAAATCCTTGGGATCCATACAGATCCTGAGATCGTAACTCTTCTTTTTCAAACAGGCCATTGAGTTGACCCAATCTGTAGGCTCTTCTATTTTCCTTAAGACTCCAAGTTGTGTCATCCTGTTTAAATCTGCCTTGAGACGGTCACGCAATGATACTGGAACTCTTGGAGGAGCATGAATCACCAGTTGAGCATCCTCTCTTAATTGTATTTTATATGTGAAAGGCAGGACGCCAAAGCCCTTGAATATTTCCGGAAAGGATTGAACAATAGACTCCACTGAGCCAGTTGTGTACTCAGTGCACAGTCAGTGCTATAGACTCTTCGCACCAATTCCAGTGTCTCACACGTTTCATCACCCAATAATGATTCACGACCTTCAGCAACAATTGAGAACTTAAGCTTGTGCACTTTGTTTTTTATGTGCGCGTCTAATTTGCACATGCCCAAAGTGTCAACCTTCCTACCAGTGTAGTCTTTAAGCAAGTCCGCTTTAATTTGAATTCTCGGCTTTAGCTGCATGGTCTTAATATCTGGTGTTATGGACCAGAGTTTCAAAACTCCAAAGTGTATTATGGAGTTCACCTGACCAATAACTTTTTATGTTGAATTTGGCTAGGGTGAGCACAAGAGCCTACCCTTCATGTGTTATTCAACAGTCTTCCTAGACACATTAATAAAAATAAGCTTTATTCTAAGAATTTAGTTGACATTTATATCAACACACAGCAAGAATTTTAATCAATTTTAATATATATATATTATTCTGTGTACATAACTGTAAATATACTTTGTTCAAAAACCCGATAAAATAATTATTTAAAAAAATCTCAGGGAAAGCCAGTCTTATTCAAGTGAGAATGCAGAGTGCTGAGCCATGCCCATAAAAAGGGTATTTTGGTTTCTGGGGTTTTGTTTTTGAATTGGAACAGTTAAGGGGGAATTCATTAAGGGTTATACATAGATTACTGTAGCTGTGGAGTGTCTTTATGTTTGTAATTGATTAAAATTCTTGCTGTGTGTTGATATAAATGTCAACTAAATTCTTAGAATAAAGCTTATTTTTATTAATGTGTCTAGGAAGACTGTTGAATAACACATGAAGGGTAGGCTCTTGTGCTCACCCTAGCCAAATTCAACATAAAAAGTTATTGGTCAGGTGAACTCCATAATTTTTTTAAATAATTCTTTTTATTGGGTTTTTGAACAAAGTATATTTACAGTTATGTACACAGAATGAAATATATATATATATATATATATTATATAGAAGAGAAGAAAACTAAACTAATAAAAAAAACTGGTAGGATATTGTGCACAAGTTCAACAACAGCAAATCTGTACAGTTAGCAATATTTTTAACACATATGTTTGTGGGGGAGTGGGGGACTGGGGAGGTACATATACATTTGGGTGCCGGAGAAACAATTGCATTGGTTATGTCCCATACAGAGAGGGCAATACGAGCATGGATCTGGTGTTAGTGTTGTTACTTGCTTCTCCCGGACAGTTTTCGCTGCCGTTGTCATCTCGGATTCACCTTCTCTTCGGCCGCTCGTCCTGTCTTTTGCCCGTGTTTCCCTTGCTCTCTGTTCCTGTGATTTTTTAAATAAATTTAGAGTACCCAATTCATTTTTTACAATTAAGGGGCAATTTAACGTGGCCAATCCACCTACCCTGCACATCTTTTGGGTTGTGGGGGTGAAACCCATGCAAACACGGGGAGAATGTGCAAACTCCACACAGACAGTGACCCAGAGCCGAGAGCGAACCTGGGACCTCGGTGCCGTGAGGCAGCAGCACTAACCACAGCACCACCGTGCTGCCCTCTCTGTTCCTGCGTTTGCCAAGTTTGTTATCATGTGCTCTCCTTCCAGCTATCATTCCCTTGCCTCCCCCCCCCCCCTCTCTGGTTCCCCCCTATTGTTCCCTATCACCTCCCTCTTCCCTTTTCCTCCCCCTCCCCCGCAGCCCTTCTGTGGTTCGCCTTTCTTTTCTCTTTGTTTCAGCTGTCGTCGCCCCCCCCCCCCCCCCCCCCCCCCCCCCTCAAGGCCCATCCCTCCCTCTCACACCTTGGCTACTGTCCCCTGATTCTTGGCTACCTAGCTATTCTTTTGTTTGTTTGTTGGCCACAAACAGGTCCCGGAACAGTTGGGGCAATGGCTACCACCTTCTGTGGAAGCCGTCGTCCGACCTTCGGATGACAAATTTGATTTTCTCCATTTGGAGAGATTCTGAGAGGTCGGACAGCCAGTCTGCAGCTCTGGGTGGTGCTGCTGACTGCCAACCGAACAGGATTCTACGGCAGGCGATCAGGGAGGCAAAGGCAAGGGCGCCCGCCCTCCTCCCCAGGAATAGAGCTGGCTGGTCTGATACCTCGAAGACCGCCACTTCCGGGCATGGCTCCACCCTCATCCCCACCACTTTGGACATTGCCTCAAAGAAGGCGGTCCAGTACCCCGCAAGTCTGGGGCAAGGCTAGAACATGTGGGCGTGGTTGGATGGGCCTCCTTGGCACCGTTCACATCTATCCTCCACCTCCAGAAAGAACCTACTCATTCGGGTTCTTGATAAGTTGGCTTTCTGTACCACTATTAGTTGTGTCAGGCTGAGCCTTGCGCACGTGGAGGTGGAGTTGACCCTATGCAGTGCTTCGCTGCAGATTCCCCACCCTATTTCAAACCCCAAGTCTTCCTCCCATTTCTTTCTTGTTGCGTCCAGTACGGTGACAGCCCTTTTACCAGTCACTCATACATGTCATTACAGTTCCCTTTATCTAGGATGCATGCGTCCAGTAACTCTTCTAGTAAAGTCTATCTTGGCGGTTGTGGGTACGTCATTGTCTCCTTTCATAGGAGGTTTTTGAGTTACAGGTACCTTAGCTCGTACCCTCTGGCTAGCTGGAATTTCTCCGTCAGTTCGTCCAGTGTTGCGATCCTGCCATCCATATATAGGCCCCTGACTGACAGTGCCCTTCCGTCCTGTCCCCACATTTTGAAGGTGGTATCAGTCAGCGCTGGTGTGAACCTATTGTTGTTGCAGATGGGAGCTTTGTCCGACATTTTGGTCAGGCCAAATTGCTGCCATAGTTGGTTCCAGGACTGGATGGTGGCTATCATCACCAGGCTGCTGGAGTGTTTTTTGGGTGGGGATGGGAGTGCCGCCATGGTGAGGGCCAGGAAGGAGGTCCTCTTGCAGGAAGCCTCCTCTGCGTGCAGCCACTCGGCAGTCCCATTAGTGCTGCCTCCCCCTACTTGTGGGTGTATCGAGAAGATCTCGCTTTTGCTCATGTTGAGTTTGTAGCCAAACTCTTTCAGGAGCACGATGATTCCGTCCATGCTGCTTTGCTGGTCCAAAATGTAGAGGAGCAGGTCTTCGGCATAGAGTGAGACTCTGTGCTCTCTGCTGCCCCTTCGGATCCCCCTCCAGCTTTTTGCTGCTCTGAGAGCAATTGCTAATGGCTCGATCGCTAGAGCAAACAGCAGCGGGGACAGTGGGCATACTTGTGTGGTGCCCCTGTGCAGCTGGAAGTATCGGGAGTTGGTGTTGTTTATCGGTGCGCTCACCATGGGAGCGTTGCATAGGAGCTTAACACAGGAGGTGAACCCTGTTCCAAGCCCGAACCGCTCCAGTACCTCTATGATGTACTTCCATTCGACTCTGTCGAAGGTCTTCTCTGCATCCAGGGTGATGATCACCTCTGGTGTTTTCTCCCCGGATGGGGTCATTATCACGTTCGGCAGGCGCCTGATGTTCGAGGTTAGCTGCCTACCTTTGACAAAGGCCGGCTGGTCCTCTGCGACCACCTCTGGTACGCAGTCCTCTAGCCTTTTGGCTAGGAATTTGGCCAGTATTTTGGCATCTGCATTCAGCAGTGAGATGGGTCTGTATGACCCAGATACCTTTGGTCTTTATCTTCCTTAGGTATCAGTGAGATTGTGCTTCCCTGAGATTTGGACCGCATATCACCAGCAGGTTTAAACCCTTCCTGAAAGCAAACCAAGTTGATGTTTACTGGCCCAGAATCTAGAGAGACAGGAACAAAACACTTCTTTCTCCCTGAATCCACAGCAGTCAAATCTGAAAGTGAAACCAAAAACAGCTCACATAGCCACAGCCCAGCTCCACCCACACAATGACATAATTGATGCCATGTGATAAGACAAAAACCTTTCTTAAAGGGGCACTCACATGACACCTCCCCCCAAGAAAAAAAATAAACTATCAAATTCAAAAATGGTTTCATTTTTCACATTCTCACTTGCCCATTCCTGACACTTGACAATAAACTTACATTTAAAACGTTAAAACAGGCAACCATTTACTCCAATACAGTCCATTTTAGTTCTTTGTTTTTCCATCATCGAACCTGCTTCTCATCGCATTCGTGACAAAGCATCAGCGATCACCTTTTCTCATCCTGCCACATGTATAAGTTTTAAATGAAACGGTTGTAATAATAAACTCCATCGAAACAGTCTGCCATTTTTATTATTGAGTTTCTCCAAAAATGTCAATGCATTATGATCAGTATATGTAATTGTTTCAGACGAGTTGCTGGTAACATAAATGTTAAAGTATTGTAAAGCCAGCACCAAGCTCAAAGTCTCCTTTTCAATTGTTCATCATTTAATTTTATGGAGAAATACCCAAAGGGCCGCTCCATTCCTTTGTCGTCTTCTTGCACGAGCGCAGCACCTACACCCACATTACTCGCATCAATAGCCACCTTGAATGGTTTTGTGTAATTTGGGGTGGCCAACACTGGAGCAGTGGTTAACACAGCCTTCAGGCCATCAAATACCTGTGGATACTCCGCCGTCCACTGAAATTTGCTATGCTTCTTCAGCAAGTCCGTCAGTGGAGCAACTGCGCTGCTAAAATTCAGCACAAATTTACGATAAAAACCACTCATGCCAAGAAATCTCATTATTTCCCTTCGTGTTGAGGGCATTGGAAACTCCCCAAAAATGTTTGTTTCCGCATACCATGAGATCATTTGCCATCTGTCCATGTCCAATTGTATGGCCAAGGAATGTGACTTGGGCTTTTCCAAACTCACTTTTGGCTAGGTTTACCACCAAACCCACCTCCTGAAGTTGATCGAATAACTCCATCAGAGGCTTCAAATGTTCTTTCCATGTTTGACTAAAAATTATCAGTTCGTCTATGTATACCGCACAATGGGGTAATCCTGAAATGACTTTGTTAGTTACCCATTGAAATGTGGCTGGGGCGTTTTTCGTGCCAAATTACATAACTTTGATTTGGTATATACAATTTGTCGTCACAAAACCTGAAATCTCCTTCGCCATTTCGGATAAAGGTACTTCCAGTAACCTTTAAGTAAATCCAGTTTGGAAATAAAAGCTGATTGTGCCACCTTCTCAATGCAGTCCTCCAACTGTGGGATAGGATAACAGTCTGTTCTTGTAACAACATTAACTTTCTATAGTCCACAATAAATCGTTGGGTACCGTGTGGTTTCGGTACAATCACTATGGGTGAGTTCCATTGGCTGCAACCCACTTCAATTATACCGTATTTAAGCATATTTTCAATTTCGTTTTTGAACCTGTGCCAATTTTAGAGAGTTAAGTCTATATGGATGTTGTTTAATTGGAACAGCATTTCCCACATCTACATCATGTTAGTACTTCCCAACATATTTCCACAAACCTGGCCATGTGATATTAATAACTCTTTCAGGTCAGTTCGCTTTTCCTCTGGAAGGTAACTCAATAATTTATCCCAATTTCTAAGAACGTTCTCGTTATCCAATCTAATTTGCGGAATGTCAAATTCAGAGTCACCTAGATTTGGTTCTTCACTTTGAGTTAGAATCACTAAAACCTCCTCCTTTTGCGCTCCTTCCCTTTCAAAATACCTTTTAAGCATATTCACTTGACACACTCGGTGAGTTTTCCTTCTATCTGGCATTAGTTTTTTAAAAAATATTTTTATTCTCCTCCTTTTTCACATTTTCATCCAAATTTACACCCACCAACAAACAATCAACCGTAACAAATACAATGTCAACCCCCTGGCCAACAATTCCTCCTTACCACCGACCCCCAAACAACCCTCAACGTTTTAAATATAAACATCAAAGAAAAGGATTCAGGAATCCATCATCCACCCATACAATCACCAACAACATACACAGTCCAATCCCGCCTCCCCCGACCTCCCATGTTTGGTGTCATCCAATTCTGGACACTGCATTATGAACAAAGCCCATGAATTGTAGAACCCTTCCATTCTTCCCCCCAAACTCAAATTTCTTGATCTCAAGTGTTAAAAAGTCCAACAGATTCCCTTCGCCGTGCCAAGGCACAGGGTGGAGAAAGTGACCTCTACCCCAACAGGATCTGCCTTCGGGCGATCAGCAAGGCTGAAACATCTGCCTCCACTCCCGCTTCCAACCCCGGCCGATCCTACACCATGAATATGGCCTCCGGAGGACCAGGCTCAAGCCTCACATGTACCACCTTCGAAATTACCCTGAACACCTCCCACCAATACCCCTCCACCTTTGGACAGGATCAAAACATATGAGCCCCCCCCCCCCCCCCCCGCAACATTCACAAACACCTCTACCCCCTCAAAGAGTCGGCTCATCCTTTCCTTTGTGAGGTGCGCCCCATACACCATCTTCAGCTGTATCAGCCCCAACCTCGTGCACGAAGTTGAGGCATTTACCCTCACCCCACAAGACCTCCTCCATACTTTCTCCCAACTCTTCCTCCTATTTTGCCTTAATCCCCTCCAGAGGTGCCTTGTCTTCTCCCAGAATCACCCCATAAATCACCGACACCAGCCCCTTCTCCATTCCCCCTGCCATCAGCACCTCCTCCAACAGTGTGGAGGCCGGTGCCACCGGAAAGCTCTGTATCTCCTTAGCGAAACCTCGGACCTGCATATAACTAAACATTTCCCCCTGCCCCAACCCATATTTCTATCTGGCATTCTTACAAAATAATTCACCTCACTCAATTTCCTTTCAATCTGATAAGGTCCACAAAACCTTGCTTTTAAAGGTTCACCTACTATTGGTAACAATACTAAAACGTTATCTCCACTGGCAAAACTATGAACTTTTGCAAGGTTAAATTGAGCAGGTGAATTGGCGAGACAGCATTTAAAAGTTGCACAGCTTCCTGTTTCATCACATGCTGTGCAACTTTTAAATGTTGTCTCGCCAATTCACCTGCTCAATTTAATCATTATTGAAAATTTGACACATAATCCAATAATGTAGTTTCAGACTGCTCACTCACCAATTTTTCCTTAATCAATTTAAGTGGTCCTTGAACCTCATGACCAAAAATTAATTCAAAAAGATTGAATTTGGTTGACTCATTAGGTGCATCCCTAATTGCAAATAGTACGAATAGAATTCCTTTATCCCAATCCTCTGGATAATCTGGACATTAACCCCTCAACATTGTCTTTAATGTCTGATGCCACCATTCTGATGCTCCCTGCGATTCTGGATGGTTACCAGTTGATTTAAATTGTTTTACTCCTAAGCTATCCATAACCTCCTTGAATAACTTTGAGGTACAATTTGATCCTTGATCCGATTGTATTTCGGTGGGTAGTCCATATCACGTAAAAAATTTAAGTAACTCCTCCACAATCATTTTAGCTGTAATATTGCATACTAGAATGGCCTCTGAAAACCTAGTAGGCATATCCATTATAGTCAAAAGATATTGATTCCCACTTTTCATTTTAGGAAGCGGTGTTACGCAATCAATTCAGACCCTCGTAAAAGGTTCCTCAAATGCTGGAATGGATATTAAGGGCGCTGGTTTTATCACCGCTTGAGGTTTCGCTATCACTTGACATTTGTGACATGATCGACAAAATTTAACTACATCTTTGGGGCAGCATGGTAGCATTGTGGATAGCACAATTGCTTCACAGCTCCAGGGTCCCAGGTTCGATTCCGGCTTGGGTCACTGTCTGTGCGGAGTCTGCACATCCCCCCGTGTGTGCGTGGGTTTCCTCCGGGTGCTCCGGTATCCTCCCACAGTCCAAAGATGCGCAGGTTAGGTGGATTGGCTATGATAAATTGCCCTTAGTGTCTAAAATTTCCCTTAGTGTCTAAATTTGCCCTTAGTGTTGGGTGGGGTTACTGGGTTATGGGGATAGGGTGGAGGTGTTGGCCTTGGGTAGGGTGCTCTTTCCAGGAGCTGGTGCAGACTCGATGGGCCGAATGGCCTCTTTCTGCACTGTAAATTCTATGATAAACATCTTTATGTAGTCCAGGCCAATTAAAATATTTTTGTATTTTAGCTTGAGTTTTCCTTACTCCCAAATGACCTCCTACTGGTACCTCATGTGCTACTTGCAACATCTCCTTTCTGTACCCTACTGGCAATACAACTTGATGAAACTGCCCACTTTTCATTCACCTGGATAAGTAAAAGTCTCCATTTTCTCATTAAGGCATCATCTTTAAGGTAATAACATTCTGGTATACACTCAGATTCCTCTTCCGTGTATGCTTTCTGATACATCCATTTTATTTCTATATCTTTCTGTTGTAACTCCGCCAAATTTCCTGAACTAAAAGTATCTGCCTCGTCCTCCAACTGTTCTTGTTCTTTACCAACCGTCTGATCAAAAATCATTTCTGATAATTGAACTTCAACTTTATCGTCACTCTTTGATTTCTCCTCTTGTCTTAACCTGTGACTTTGCAACCTCATTACGACATTACCAGGAAAAATGCCAGGATATTCATCCTTCAACAATTCAGTTGTTTGATTTTCCACTGGCTTATCAACCACAGTTGGCATCACTCCCACCTGCGAGCCAACTGTATCATTAGCCCAAATAGCCTGTATTCCTGGACAAGATAGTTTCTCTATTACTCCTACTACCACTTCACCAATCTTCACTGGGCTCTCCAACCTCACCTTATATAATGGAACACCACTCTTCTCATCCTGAATTCCACATATTACCACCTTTTCTGGCAATATTCCTCCAAAACTACATAACTCCTCATCTCTTGCCATCAAAGATTGACTAGCTTCCGTATCTATTAAAATTTTGACTTCTTTACCTACTCCTCTTGGTACACATGAGTAAACTTTACCCACACATGTAAATTCTTTAAAAAGATCTGGCACCTTCTTATCAATCACCTCTTGATCAGGTTTTACATTCTTTTGCACCTCCTTCGCTTCAAATGGACTTTCCTTTACCACTTTAACAAACCCCACTGCCTTATCCTGTTTTACCACATCAGCCTTTCCAGTGCTTTTCTTCAACCCCCAACACTGTGACTTTACATGGCCTAGTTTATTACAGTAAAAATATCTGAAATTTTTAATCTCTCTTCCACCCTCCTGGTTTTTCTTTTTTAATCTGAGGTACACTATCCTTATTATCTCCTATCTGATCCACTTCACCTTTACCGTTTCCCGAGTTTCTATCCCTCACAGGCTGAAACTGATGTTGGAAACCAAACTTTGATTTATGAATCAATTCAGAACCATCTGCCATTTTGGCTGCTAATCCCGCAGTCTTAACCCTCTGCTCTTCCACATGAGTTCTCACTACATCAGGAATTTAATTTTTAAACTCCTCCAAAATTATAATTTCTCTAAGAGAATCATATGTTCAGTCTATTTTCAAAATCCTTATCCACCTACCAAAATTACTCTGTTTGATCCTTTCAAACTCTATGTATGTTTGACCAGGTTCTTTCCTTAAATTTCTAAAGCTTTGTCTGTAGGCTTCAGGCACTAGTTCATATGCCCCTAAGATAGATTTTTTTCACCTCCTCATACATTCCAGATACCCCCTTTGATAGTGCCGCAAACACTTCACTAGCTCTCCCTACCAACTTTGTTTGAATCAGTAATGGCCACAGGACATGTGGGTATTACTGTTTAGCCACCTTCTCAAATGAAATGTAAAAATCTTCTCCATCCTTCTCATCAAACCTTGGCAATGCTTGAACATACTTAAATAGATCCCCACCAAACCTTTGACTATGATGCTCTTGCTCTTTCTCACTAGCCTCATCACTATCCTCAGACTGTACGTTTCTCTTTAATTCCGCCAATTTTAACTGACGTTCATGTTTCATGGCCAGTTTCTGAAGTTCAAAGTCTCTCTCTTTTTCTTTTTCATCTCTCTCTTTTTCCATGATCTGTACCTCCCTTTCTCTTGCATTTTGTTCTGCTAGGGCTATTCGTTATTTTTCTTTTCCTCTCTCTCCTTTTCTTGTTGTTCTGCTAGGGCTATTCTTTCTTTTTCCCTCATTTCAAATTCAAGCTGCTTTAATTCTTTTTCATGCTCAAGCCGCTTTATCTGTAATTGAATTCTTGCCATTTCCAGTGATTCTGACTGTGCCTCAGCTACTTTTCTTCCTCAATCACCAGTTTTCTCTCCTGTCATATTTCTTTGTTGCCGCAAAGAGAAAAGGTATGGAGGTGTCCACACTCTGGATTCTTGTAAAACACCATGAGAGGTTTATTAAGAGCCTTGCTCATACAATCAAGATGGTGATCTGCTCCAAGCCCTCACAAGCACTCTTCCAACATCACTATACATCACATGATGCATTACCAGGAGGAATGTATTTCCAGATACATAATAGTACAAAATAGATTGATGAGAGTAGTGCAGTGGATGTTGTCTCCATGGATTTTAGTAAAGTATTTGACAAGGTCCCACATGGTAGGTGCAAGTAAAAGTGACGAGTTGGATCCAAGATTGGTTCAGTGACAGGAAACAAAATGTAATGGTTCTGCAAATGGAAAATTGTTTCCAGTGGCATTCCACAGTACTCAGTGTCGGAGCCCTTGTTGTTTGTTGTATATTGTTAATGATTTGGATTTAAATGTGGCTGGCATGATTGAGAAACTTTAGATGCCACAAAGATTAGTGATATAGTTGACAGCAAAAGATTGTAGAGGATAGCTGTTAACTCCAGGATGATAGCAATAGATTCGTTAAGTGAGTGGAAAAGTGACAAATGGAATTCAATCAAGAGAAGTGTGAGGTAATGAATTGGGGAGGGTAATAAAAGTAAGCGAATGCTCAATAAATGAGAGGAGTTGTGAAAGTGAGAGACCTTGGTGTGCTTGTCCACACGTCCCTGAAAGTGGCAGAAGAAGTGGACAATGTAGTAAAGAAAGCATACGGAATGCTGTTGTTTATTGAATGAGGTATTGAATACAAAAACAGGGATGTAGTTCTGGGACTGTATGAAATGCTGGTTAGGTCACAACTGGAAATTTGTGCACAATTTTGGTTGCCACTAAATCCTGCTTTTAATGGTTCCTCGAATGTGGAGTGGGTATTAAAGGTGCTGGCTTGATTACAGCCTGAGGTTTTCCTATTACCTGACACGTGTGACATGTACGGCAAAATCCGACTACTTACTTATGCAGTCCAGGCCAAGAAAAATGTCTTTACATTTTTGCTTGAGTTTTCCTCACCCCTAAATGGCCTCCTACTGGAACCTCATAGGCTGCCAGCAAAACCTCCTTTCTGTAACCCATAGATAAAACCACTTGATGAACTTCTGCCCATTTCTCAACTGCTTGAATATGTAAAGATCTCCATTTTCTCATTAATACATTACTTCTAATGTGATAAAATTCCGGTATATACTCAGATTCCATTTTTGTATATACCTTCTGGGATAACTTCTTGATCACTGAATCTATTTGTTGTAATTCAGCCAACTTGCTTGAACTAAAGACATCTGCTTCATTCATGACCTGCTCTGGTGCTGTACTAGACATCTAATCAAATATGCTTTCTGTCAATTCATCCACCAGCTGCTCCTGTTCTTTACGAACCACCTGATCAAATATGGTTCCCGACAATTCAATCTCAGCCTCCCTATCAGCACACCTCAAGTTCTCTCCCTCCTGTGTCAGCCTGTGCATTTGTGATCAGGTTACCACACAATCAAGAAACACTCCAGGATATGCTTCTTGCCACATCTCAATCGTTTGATTTTCCACTGGCTGCACTCTCATCTGTGATCCAGCTATATCATTCCCCAGGATAAATTGTATCTCTGACAATGCTATTTCTTCTATTATTCCTACTACCATGCCACTACTTTTCCACGGACTCTCTAACCTTACCTTACGGAGTGGCACATTACTGCTCTCACCATTAATCACACATATTGCCACCTTTTCCGACAATGTGCCTTCCAAACCACATATCTCCTGATCTCTCACCATCAAAGATTGACTTTCTCCTGAATCCCAGAAGGTCTTAATCTCCTTACTTACCCCACCTTGTACACGAGTAAACTTTACCTCATAAGTAAAATCCTGATGTCTGCTTATCCACCATCTCTGAACAATTTGTACACTCTGTGGCAACTCTTCCACTGGGACAGTGGCTTTTCATCCCATTTGATTAAACCCCACTGGCTTATTCTGTTTTACCAAGTCTATCTTCCCAGCCCTTTTTGTAAGCCACCAACACAGCAACTTCACATGTTCAGCTTTATTACAATGAAAATACTTGCGTTTTCTTTTCTCTCTACCACTATCATGGCTTTCCTTTTTTCTTTGAGACATACTCTCCATAACATCACCAACTACGCCTCCGCTGCATGGACCCCCCGTGAATTTCTCATGTCCCGAGTTTCTACCCTTCCCAAATTTAAATTGATTTTGAACACTAAACTTTGCTTTATTCTTCACAGCTCCAAGGTCCCAGGTTCAATTCCCGGCTAGGGTCACTGCCTGCACGGAGACTGCACGTTCTCTCCGAGTCTGTGTGGGTTTCCTCCGGGTGCTCCGGTTTCGTTCCACAGTTCAAAGATGCACAGTTAGGTGGATTGGCCATGTTAAATTGTCTTTAGTGTCCTAAAAGGTTAAGTGGGGTTATGGGGAATGGGTAGAGTGTGGGCTTAAGTAGGGTGATCTTTCCAAGGGCTGGTGCTGACTCGATGGGCCGAATGGCCTCCTTCTGCACCTTAAATTCTATGATTCTATCAATTCAAGATAGTCAGGCATCCCTGCGGCCTGCCTAGTCATTCTAACTCTCTGCTCTTCTACGTAAGTTCTCATTACTGCGGGAACTGAATCTTTAAATTCCTCTAAAATGATTATCTCCCAAAGCGCCTCATATATTTGGTTTATCTTTAGTGCCCTTGTCCACCTATCAAAGTTAGCTTGTTTAATTCTTTTGAATTCTGTATAGGTTTGGCTTGGTTCTTTTCTTAGATTTCTAAACTTCTGTCGGCAGGCTTCTGACACTAATTCGGATGCATTTAATATGGCTTTCTTCACCACATCATAATCCCCAGATACCTCTTCTGATAGTGAGATCACTAGCTCTATCTACCAACTTTGTTTGAAGCAACATCACCCACATGGTCTTTGCCAATTCAATTGTTTAGCGACTTTCTCAAAAGATATAAAGTACTCTTCAACATCGTTCTCATCGAATTTTGGCAAAGCTCGCATATATTTAAACATGTCCCCACTAAACCTTCGACTGGGGTGTATTCTGTCTTCCACTAAGACATCCTCAGTTCCTGCCTTTGCCTCCAACACTTTAGGTTGTTGCTCTCCTTGCAGTGCCAGTTTCCGAAGTTCAAATTCTCTCTCTCTTTCCTTTGCTTCTGCCATGACCAATCTATCTCCTCTCTTTCTTCATTGCTAATCCTTCCCTTTCCATTTCCCTTTGAAAACCCCTCTCTTTCTCTTTGGCTTCATTTGCCATCCCCATTTCTCTCAGTTTTTGCTGCATTTCCAGTTCTTTCATTTTTAATTGGATTCCAGCTAAATCTAATGGTTTAGACTGTGTTTTATGGTAAGTTTAAATATTGAGATATGGTTTGTTATCTCTGTCTTATTTGCCCTTTTGGCAGGGCTAACTGCAGTTTCTCTGCTAAACGTAAAAGCTTTGCTTTTGACTGCCTTTTAAATCCTCCCAAGTGATTTCCTCCGTCCCCAGGACATATTTTGCAACTGTAAGGGCCATTTCCAGTCACTCCCTATTCAATATTTCAAAGCCAGAATGAATGCAATCGATCCACACATACTCACTGTCTTTCAGTTTGATAACCCCAAGCCAAACAAGGAATTATACGTAAGCAACCAGGCCAGGAGCCCCCAATTTGTTACGGGCGCCTGGTCAGCTCTCAACAGAAGTTAAGAGACTGGACCAGATGGCATAACTTTTTTGAGTTTTAACGCGGTGTGGAAAGATTGATTCATTCCAGGAGTGATAATTTAAGAAATAGGGTTTGGTTATTTTTATGAACAAATTTTATTAAATTAAAGGAAAAGAAAACAATATTTAAACATTTACTTCAGCTCTAACACTAACAGATTACATGCAGTTTCTTAACGCATTAGTTCCCACTAAACAGCACGTCCAATAAACATAAAGCTCTCATTCCACTTACATAGTCAGGCATAAGATGGCACTTGTATTTATGAAGCAATTCTCTGCTGTAAGTCAAGTTCCTTCAGAAGCCTTTTCAAAGGGCTGTGGGCTGAATTCTCCGCCGTCGGGTTTCTCCGTTTTGCCGGCAGTCCGGGGGTTCCCTGACGGCGTGGGGCTGCCCCACAATAGGATGCCCCATTGACCAGCTGGCGAAATGGAGAATCCCAATGGCGTGCTGCACCAGAACGGGAGGGAGAAACCCGCCCTGTATCTGGAGCTGCTTCCTTCATGACCTCTTTGGGTAACCTCCACAGCCTTCTGCCATAACTGTTTAAAAAGCATGTCTTCCTCTCTCTCTCTAAGGTCTGCCCACCCCTTTCAAACAAAGGTTCTCCCCTGAGGTGGCCAGACTTGAATCTATTCTCGTTATCCTGGTTGATTGCTCACTTCCGTTTATACAAAAGAACAGAGCTATGCCATTGATATGCAACTAACCTTCCATTGACAGACAAATATATCCTTATGGGCTGATGGCTGGTCAAACAAGGATTTCCCGAATGACAATGGATCTTGAGTGGATCATCCTTGTTGAACTGGGGCATCCTATGTATTCCGACTAGCGAGGTTAAGTCTGAATGGGACAAGGTAATTCAGTGTGGATGTACCCCTCTAACTCTGCTGCTAGCAGTCTTTTCAACCCCTAAAGTACGTGCTTCATCTTGGATCCCATTTCTGGGCCCAAGTTCCTTATATCTCCCCATCATGACTAATGGAACTCATTGTCCCCTACCTGGGACCTTCGTGTACACCTCAAATTCTTTCCAACTTTGCAGTTCGTGCTGTTTTCGGGGTTTTATTAATTTATCATTTAAGTTGTTAGAAGCCACTGAGGCATCTCGATCATATGGGCTTTGGCTACTTGCAGCATTCCTAGTCTGTACCATATTTCTTGACCTTGTTAAGCTGTACTCTCTATCCTGCCTTAGATCTTGATCTCCCCTTCCTATTATGAGATATTCTTTCAACAGTCCTTGATGTCTTCCTATGGGTGTGTTCCCTGCCAGACCTACTGTCTGAACTGACACTAAGTATCTGTGCTCTCCATTTATGTACTTCATGTTAGAATCCCTACAGTGTACAAGGCGACCATTTAGCCCATCGATCCACACCAACTCTCCAAACCAGTACCCAAGAGAGACCCACTCCTCCGGTCCAACCTATAATCCCACTTTTGGACACCTTTGGATACTAAGGGGCAATTTATCATGGCCAATCCACCTAACCTGCACGTCTTTGGACAGCAGAAGGAAAACGGAGCACCCAGAGGAAACCCACGCAGACATGGAAAGAACGTGCAAACTTCATACAGGCAGTAACCTGAGGCTGAAATTGAACTCGGGTCCCTGGCGCTGTGAGGCAGCAGTGCTAACCGCTGTGACACTGTGCTGCCCTTGCATCTTTCCACTGACTGTCCCCTTCTGGGAAGTATGTCACTTAACTGCCAAATGTTGGCACTATTCCTTTGGGTCAATTCACCTCATCCAGTTCATCATAATTATTGTGTTCCTCTTCAGATACCCTGCCAATTTCCATGATCTGGTCGCCATAATTCTGTAACGTGTGTATGAGAGGCACCTGATCTGACAAGACAAAGCTTCAGCTGGCTCCTGGAAGATTCTTGCTATGGTCTTTTCACAGGGAAATGCAAGTACAACCGAATTGTTACATTTATTTTCCTGTGGTTTTTGAAATATATTGGGTGGGATTTTCCGCCGGCGGGATGCTCCATTTCGCCAGCAGCCTGGGAATTTCTTGACGGCGTGGGGAGGCCCCACAACGGGAAACCCCATAGACCAGCCGACGTAACGGAGCATTCCGCCGGTGGGTCGAGGCAGAAATGTAGCGCGCCGGGAATGGAGCATCTCGACGATTGGTTTGCTTAATTGGGGTATATATGCAAAAATAAATAAAATAAAATAAATAATCTTTATTGTCACAAGTAGGCTCACATGAACACTGCAATAAAGTTACTGTGAAAAGCCCCTAGTTACCACATTCCGGCGCCTGTTAAGGTACATGGAGGGGGAACTCAGAATTCTCAGCTGGTACGGAATTGAACCCGCGCTGCTGGACTTGTTCAGCATCACAAACCAGCTGTTTAGCCCACTGTGCTAAACCAGCCCCAGGGGTAGGGAGTAAGTTAAATATTTCCTTGTCTGCAGTGCACATGCGTGGTGCGGGACCCAATTCTCAGGCCATTTTTGCCCTCGGGTGGCGGAGGTTTCAGTCGGCGCCGGTGTAGTCTCGGCGCCAAATTTCCTGTCATGAAAGTCAACACATTCTACGCTGGTGTCAGCATTTAGTCTCCAAAACGGAGAACCCAACCCATGATGTGAAAATCCAATAAAAACTTTTTTTTTCAAAAAGATGCTGGTGTAAGTGATAAAGAATACTCCAAGGTTAGAGAACAGAAGTACCTAGGTGTAATATATGTAAGAAATGTAAAAGAACACCATTGTGATCCATAGTGATTCTACCCTTCGTGACTGATTTTAATGAAGTTGTGGTTCTGGATCTTAAGGTGTGGGATAAGGAAAAGAACATTTTCATATTACACTTTGTAGACGTGGCAATGTGGTTTAGTGAGCTAACGATTATACATAGTGAAGAAAATAAAATAATTGTGGAACAGAATGCAAAAATGGATAGGGACCGGACTGTGGCCAGCGGCAAAGTATCTCACTGATAATGAGGGGAATTTGCTAATGGTGAATTTTGGGATTTGTATGAGAACATGAACATAATTGTTATGAACACAGTTTCAGAAAGCCCACTTAGTAATGAGGTGTGCGAGAGAAATCATGCTGTAATCGATGAAATTCTTCTTTAAATTTTGGCAGATGGACCAAACTGTCAATTAACTTTGGCTTTAGCATGGGCCATCCATACAAAGGATACATTACAGATGGTTAAGGTTCATATCAATTCGTTTTTGGGAGGAATTCCAAAATTCCTTCAGTCGTGAATAATCATCCACCACCTTGGGAGGGGACTACAATTGCACTACCTTTTCTGAGCATTTGAATGCACTGCACACGGGCAGAAGTGTATTCCTTAAAGCAGAAATCTCAGAAAGAATTTGGAGATCTTGGAGGCACAAAATACGCCATTGAAAACTATTGTCAAACAGGGAGACATGCACACTATAAAAGAGATGGATTTAATGAGTGGAACGGTCCAGGAAAGGTTATAAGTACAGATGGTTAAACAATTATTTTGTAGCATGGAAACCAGACTGTTCAGGTACACTCGGCAAGATTGGTGGGCACAAATTACAAGTTTGCGTATTCAAAAAGTGTTATTAAACATGCTGAGGAACCAGCTACTTCTCATACACACATTGCAGAATTATAAGGACCAGATCATGGAAATTGGCAAGGTATCTAAAGAGAGACATAGTATTTCTGATGAACCAGATGAGGCTAATTGTCCAAAAGGACTAGGCCAACATGTGACATGTTAAGTGACATACTTGCCAGAAGGGGACAGTCCGGGAATGTAATAGTAACTACACATAAGAACATAAGAACTAAGAGCAGGAGTAGGCAATTCAGCCGCTCGAGCCCGCTCCGCCATTCAATACGATCATGACTGATCTCATCACAGCCTCAACTGCACTTTCCTGCCCATTCTCCATAACCCTTCAACCCGTTACTAATAAAAAAAACTGACATCCTCCCAATGTCCGAGCAGCCACCATACTCTGGAATAGTGGATTCCATAGACTCATGACCCTTTGAGAGAAGTAATTTCTTGTCATCTCTGTTTTAAATATGCTACCTTTTATCCTAAAACTACGACCTCTCATTCAAGATCGCCCCTAAAGAGGAAATATCCACTCAAGTCCATTTTGTCAAGGGCAGCACGGTGGCGTAGTGGGTTAGCCCTGCTGTATCACGGTGCCGCGGTCCCAGGTTCGATCCCGGCTCTGGGTCACTGTCCGTGTGGAGTTTGCACATTCTCCCAGTGTTTGCGTGGGTTTCACCCCCACAACCCAAAGATGTACAGTGTAGGTGGATTGGCCACACTAAATTGCCCCTTAATTGAAAAAAAAAGAATTGGATACTCTAAATTTATATTAAAAAAGTCTATTTTGGCAATTCCTTTTATCATTTTATGAACCTCAATTAGATTTCTCATTCTTTTGAATTGAAGAGAGTATGGGCCTAAACTTCTCAACCTCTTTTCATAAGACAAACCCCTCATCTCTGGAATCAATCCAGTGAACCTCCTCTGAACTGCCTGTGATGCAACTCCATCCCTCCTCAAATAAGGGACCAGAACTAGACACAGTACACCAGGTGTGGTCTCACCAATGCCTTGTACAGTTGCAGCAGCACTTCCCTATGTTTATACTCTATTCCTTTAGCTATAAAGGCCAACATGAAAATGAAATGAAATGAAAATCGCTTATTGTCACGAGTAGGCTTCAATGAAGTTACTGTGAAAAGCCCCTAGTCGCCACATTCCGGGAGGCTGGTACGGGAATCGAACCGTGCTGCTGGCCTGCTTGGTCTGCTTTAAAAGCCAGTGATTTAGTCCAGTGAGCTAAACCAGCCCCTGGTTTCAATCAGCTCTCCTTATTCCTGCTCATCTGCATACTAGTTTTCTGTGATTCATGCATGAGAACATCCAGAACCCTCTGCACTGAGGCACTCTGAAGTTTCTCTCCATTTAGATGATGTGTTGCCTTTCCATTTTTCTGACCAAAATGGATAACTTCGCACTTATCCATGGTAAACTCCAGCTACTAAATTTTGGCCCACTCACCTACCCTATTTATAGCAATTTGTAAATTTCTTATTTCCGCATTGCAACTTACTATCCCACCTCTTTTAGTGTCACCTGAAAATTTGGCTATCGTCCTTTCTATCCCTGCTTCCAAGTCATTAATATACATTGTAAATAGTTGGGGTCCGAGGATTGAACCCTGTGGCACCCTAGTAGTTACTTCTTGCCAACCAGAAATAGACCCATTAATCCTGATTCTCTGCCTTCAATCGGTTAGCCAGTCTTCTATCCATTTATTACCCCTCTTCCCATGTGATCTTACTTTGTGTATTAACTTAGGGAGAAAAGATAAATCCAAATGATTCTGAATTTGACATGCCTCAAATTAGATTGGACAATGAGGAAATAATAAGAAATTAGGACAATTTACTGAGTTACTTTCCGGAGGAAAATCAGACTGACTTGAACGAGTTATTGCAGTCACATAGGGAACAGGTTAGATAGTGCAAAAGTGATTATATGTGATGTAGATGTAGGAAATTCTAATCCAAATAAGGTACATCCGTATTGACTGAATCTGACCTGAAATCAAAATGGAGTAGACTAGAGGCAGGGTCTTTTGCCCAGCCTCCACCCTACCCGTCATAATTACCGCTCTGCTCGCCAGTAGGTATTTCCTCGATCACTGTGGTGATTTCATCCCTCAGGATTTGGAGGCAGTTTTGGCGGCACCTCAGTCTTCTCTCACTGTCCTCACATGCCCCTATATGTGACAACCACGTCTTTGTCCCTTCGAGCTTGGATCCATCGTGTGGTTCCTGGGGAACTGGAGGTCTGGTGCATTTAGGGATTTATTCCTAGATGGAAGCGTTGCCAGGCTTGAAAAACTCTCAGGCAGATATAATCTGTCTGGTCCCAACCTTTTTCATTTCTTTCAAATTTGGGATTTCTCATTTAAGTTTTTTTTTCATCCTCCCCCCCCCCCCCCCCCCCCCCCCCCCCCCCCTCTTCTTCTCTGCTGGAAAAGTTGCGGACCTTGGCACAGCAGGAGAGAGGGTCAATTTCTAATCTGTACAGCCTCATTCTATCTTCGGATCCTGCTGCTTTGAATAGTATCCTGTGGATGTATCTTTAAGAAATGGGTGTTTATCAAATAGCTGCAGTGAGGTCAGTGTGTGGTGGCTGTTTTTCTGTCTTTTACTTTCTGTCTTTTACTGGCCAGCACGGTAGCACAGTTGGTAGCACTGTTGCTTCACAGCTCCAGGTTACCAGGTTCGATTCCCGGCTTGGGTCACTGTCTGTATGGAATCTGCACGTTCTCTCTGTGTCTGCATGGGTTTCCTCCGGGTGCTCCGGTTTCCTCCCACAAGTCCCGAAAGATGTACTGTTAGGTAATTTGGACATTCTGAATTCTCCCTCTGTGTACCCAACCAGGCACCGGAATGTGGCGACAAGGGGCTTTTCACAGTAATTTCATTGCAGTGTTAATGTAAGCCTACTTGTGACAATAAAGTTTATTTCACTTTACTTTCGTTTTGAGCTGAAAAGCTGCTTTGTGCCTCTGTTTTTGGTTTCGTTTTCAGTGTTGGAGAGCTGCATTCAAAGCAAGAAGATGTTCTGTTCTCTCGCTCTACAAGCTAAAGAATGTCTTCAGCTCACTTGATGATTTCAAAGTAATACCTGTTTCTGTAGAGAATTGAAACCTGCTGTCTTTGTTAAAAGGGCTTAACTTATGGATGTTGCTCGGAAAGGTATCAAGGGTTACCTATAGAGTATTGTATCTGTTGGGTTACGTGTGTTGGTAGTTGATAAGATGTTTACTGCGAGTTTATAAAATGTTAACTGGGTTCATAGAATAAACATTGTTTTGTTTTTAAAATACTTAAGGTCTCTGTTGCATAACACCTGTAGAGTGGACCCTTGTGCCCCCCATAACCAAAATCTATTAAAAGTTGTGGGTTAGGTGATATACTTCGGAGTTTTCTAAACCCTGGCCCATAACAATAGAGTACATGAGAAATGAGTGGAGGAACTAGGATCTGTGCTTACTGAGGAGGTTTGGAGAGAAGGCCTCTGCAGGGGGAATTCCACTTCATCCTGTGCCAGACTGAGTTATACAGCTGGATATTCGATCCACTGCGCTGGCTATACACAACGTCAGCTCCCCCGGCCCTGGTAGATGCCTCCAAACCAGTAGCTCAACTGTCAGCCCGCCATTGAGCTATTGGGGAAATTACCTATCTCCTCTCTCTCCCTCAGCAACCACGGTGCTTGTTTCCCTATTTTAAATGCCACAAGTGAATTGCGCCATTGTCACTTCCACCTGTCAGAGGTGGAGAATCATGGGAGGCCACAGATTACAAAGTCGGGCCCGTTACTGAGATGTTAATGCATGCTACTGTACATTTTGCATGCCCACGCTGACGCGCGTTGTGAAACGCAATCACGCTGCTATCGAGGCGCCGGTGCATGACGCTAACCTCAATTTTCAGCTGATGTCCGATTCTCTGCCCAATCACAATTTGCGATTCCAGAGTCACTGGACGGGGAAACCCACCCCAGATTTTCAGTTGTCGTCATTCATAGTTTTGTGAAGTAATACAACCTGTTCACATTATGAGCCAGACCAAGTATTTGCAAATTAATAAGGTAGTTTTACTTAATGCATAACTTTACATATTCACTGATCATATGCATCCATAGGTTTACACAACTATAAAGACACTGCACAGGAAGTCAAAAATATTTACATCAGTCTTCAAACATAAGAACATAAGAACATAAGAACATAAGAACATAAGAACTAGGAGCAGGGGTAGGCCATCTGGCCCCTCGAGCCTGCTCCGCCATTCAATTAGATCATGGCTGATCTTTTGTGGACTCAGCTCCACTTTCCAGCCCGAACACCATAACCCTTAATCCCTTTATTCTTCAAAAAACTATCTATCTTTACCTTAAAAACATGTAATGAAGGAGCCTCAACTGCTTCACTGGGCAAGGAATTCCATAGATTCACAACCCTTTGGGTGAAGAAGTTCCTCCTAAACTCAGTCCTAAATCTACTTCCCCTTATTTTGAGGCTATGTCCCCTAGTTCTGCTGTCACCCACCAGTGGAAACAACCTGCCCGCATCTATCCTATCTATTCCCTTCATAATTTTAAATGTTTCTATAAGATCCCCCCTCATCCTTCTAAATTCCAACGAGTACAGTCCCAGTCTACTCAACCTCTCCTCATAATCCAATCCCTTCAGCTCTGGGATTAACCTAGTGAATCTCCTCTGCACACCCTCCAGCGCCAGTACGTCCTTTCTCAAGTAAGGAGACCAAAACTGAACACAATACTCCAGGTGTGGCCGCACTAACACCTTATACAATTGCAACATAACCTCCCTAGTCTTAAACTCCATCCCTCTAGCAATGAAGGACAAAATTCCATTTGCCTTCTTAATCACCTGTTGCACTTGTAAACCAACCTTCTGTGGCTCATGCACTAGCGCACCCAAGTCTCTCTGAACAGCGGCATGCTTTAATATTTAATTGTTTAAATAATAATCCCGTTTGCTGTTATTCCTACCAAAATGGATAACCTCACATTTGTCAACATTGTATTCCATCTGCCAGACCCGAGCCCATTCACTTAACCTATCCAAATCCCTCTGCAGACTTCCAGTATCCTCTGCACTTTTCGCTTTACCACTCACCTTAGTGTCATCTGCAAACTTGGACACATTGCCCTTGGTCCCCAACTCCAAATCATCTATGTAAATTGTGAACAATTGTGGGCCCAACACGGATCCCTGAGGGACACCGCTAGCTACTGATTGCCAACCAGAGAAACACCCATTATCCCAACTCTTTGCTTTCTATTAATTAACCAATCCTCTATCCATGCTACTACTTTACCCTTAATACCATGCATCTTTATCTTATGCAGCAACCTTTTGTGTGGCACCTTGTCAAAGGCTTTCTGGAAATCCAGATATACCACATCCATCGGCTCCCCGTTATCTACTGCACTGGTAATGTCCTCAAAAAATTCCAAATTAGTTAGGCATGGCCTGCCTTTTACGAACCCATGCTGCGTCTGCCCAATGGGACAATTTCTATCCAGATGCCTCGCTATTTCTTCCTTGATGGTAGATTCCAGCATCTTCCCTATTACCGAAGTTAAGCTCACTGGCCTATAATTTCCTGCTTTCTGCCTACCTCCTTTTTTAAACAGTGGCGTCACGTTTGCTAATTTCCAATCCACCGGGACCACCCCAGAGTCTAGTGAATTTCGGTAAATTATCACTAGTGCATCTGCAATTTCCCTAGCCATCTCTTTTAGCACTCTGGGATGCATTCCATCAGGGCCAGGAGACTTGTCTACCTTTAGCCCCATTAGCTTGCCCATCACTCCCTCCTTAGTGATAACAATCCTCTCAAGGTCCTCACCTGTCATAGCCTCATTTCTATCAGTCGCTGGCATGTTATTTGTGTCTTCCACCGTGAAGACCGACCCAAAAAACCTGTTCAGTTCCTCAGCCATTTCCTCATTTCCCATTATTAAAACTCCCTTCTCATCCTCTAAAGGACCAATATTTACCTTAGCCACTCTTTTTTGTCTTATATATTTGTAAAAACTTTTACTGTCTGTTTTTATATTCTGAGCAAGTTTACTCTCATACTCTATCTTACTCTTCTTTATAGCTTTTTTAGTAGCTTTCTGTTGCCCCCTAAAGATTTCCCAGTCCTCTAATCTCCCAGCAATCTTTGCCACTTTATATGCTTTTTCCTTCAATTTGATACTCTCCCTTATTTCCTTAGATATCCACGGTCGATTTTCCCTCTTTCTTCCGTCCTTCCTTTTTGTTGGTATAAACCTTTGCTGAGTGCTGTGAAAAATCGCTTGGAAGGTTCTCCACTGTTCCTCAACTGTTCCACCATAAAGCCTTAGCTCCCAGTCTACCTTAGCTAGTTCTTCTCTCATCCCCTTGTAATCTCCTTTGTTTAAACACAAAACACTAGTATTTGATTTTACTTTCTCACCCTCCATCTGTTGTAGTGTTTGTTAATAGACAGATAAGTATGCACCATCAAACCTCAAACCTACATGTCCATATGAGAGAGAGAGGGACAGAGGGAAAGATAGAGAGAGAGAAAGAATGAGAGAGAGAAGGAGAGAGAGAAAGAAACAAAAAGCGAAGGAAAGAGAGAGAGTGCGAGAGAGAAAGAATGAAACAAATAAAGAAAGAAAAATACAAAGAAAGTAAGAAACAAACAAACAAACAAACCCAACACTGTAACTTGGAAACATGCAAAGGTCCAATATAGGCATATGGACTGCCAGAATTGGATACAACTAAGAACCCCTGTAACAGTTACCGTAAGCAGTGGCTCCTGCCAGGTTATTTGGTTTTTGTCTCTTTTTACCCGGTTGATAACCTAGAGTGTGAGGAGGTTAAATGGCCTTGTAAAAAAGGTCCCAATTGTTTGCGCACTTGAAACTTTTGAAGGCAGATGTACTTTTTTTACAGGAAGTCTATTTTAAAATTAAGGATCAGACGAGGTTGCAGAAGGGATGGGTGAGGCAGATATACCACTCCGGTTTTGATTGCATGACGCGGAAGGCCAAGGTACTGATTAATAAGAGGATGACCTTTTTCTGCGGCAATATATTGGCAGACTCAGGTGGGAGGTGCATAATTGTCAGTGGGTCATTGGCTGGCATGCCAGTGGTGCTGGTCAATGTGCATGCACCGTACTGGGATGACATTGCGAAGTGCTGGTGTCTATCCCAGATATCAATTCACACCAACTAAGTATGGGTGGGGGACTTTAATTGTGTTTTGGATCCTAGACTGGATAGATCGAGGCCCAAATCTCGGAGTACATCTGGGGTAACAAAGGAGTTATTGGTGTTCATGGAACATATGGGGGGGGGGGGGGGGGGGGGGGGGAGAACCTATGCCTATGGAGGTTTAAGTTTCCGAGGGATAAGGAGTTTTGTTTTCTCATGAACAGCGGGTCTACCCCCG
The DNA here is from genome assembly GCF_902713615.1 of Scyliorhinus canicula. Lineage (NCBI taxonomy): Eukaryota > Metazoa > Chordata > Chondrichthyes > Carcharhiniformes > Scyliorhinidae > Scyliorhinus > Scyliorhinus canicula. The sequence goes on along the minus strand of NC_052154.1, from coordinate 57,128,300 downwards.
AATTGACATTTTTATGGTGGGGAGCTCTCTTCTCCCTGGGGTGATGTGATCATTGTATTGGATCATGCTCAGCATTTTGTGGACCTAATGTTGGAGCCGGGCCGCTCTCAGAGACCCCCATGGAGACTGGACATGGCGTTGCTCGCAGATAAGAGTTTTGTGAGCGGGTATCCTCTGCTCTGGTTGTTGAGTGTGCTGAGTTCAACAGGAACAAGGCGGGCTCGCTGTCCACACTCTGGGAGGCTCTGAAGGCAGTGGTTAGCGGGGAGATAATCTCTTTTAAGACGCATTGGAATAAATTTGGGAAGGTGGAGAAGCAAAGATTGGTGGGCTCCAGTCTCGAGGTAGAACTCAGAGTTATTGACGCCGGAGTTATTGGCTGAAAGAAGTTGGAAATGGAGTTTGAGTTGTTGTCAATGGATAAGGGGGTGACCCAGCTGCGTCGCTCAAAGGGGAATTCCTATTAGTATGGTGAAAAGGCCAGTCGTCTGTTGGTTCACCAGCTGAGGTGACAGGCAGCCTACCGGGAGATAGCGCAGGTCAGGGCTTGGGTGGCAGGACAGTTTCTGCCCTAGAGAAGGTCACTGAGGTGGTTGAGGCCTTCTACCATGGGTTGTATGAGTTGCAACCTCCAGTGGGGGATTCAGCAATGAGACAATTTTTGAATGGGCTGACCTTCCCAGACGTGGCACAGGAGAGAAGGCAGAGGTTGGAGACGCCGATTGGGCCGAAGGAGATCATGAATTATATTTGGTCGGGGCAGCACGGTGGCACAGTGGTTAGCATTGCTGCCTACGGTGCTGAGGGCCTGGGTTCGAATCCCCGCCCTGGGTCACTGTCCGTGTGGAGTTTGCACATTCTCCCCGTGTCTGCGTGGGTTTCACCCCCACAACCCAAAAGATGTGCAGGATAGGTAGATTGGCCATGCTAAATTGCCCCTTAATTGGAAAAAATAATTGGGTACTCTAAATTTATGAAAAAAAAAGATTTATATTTGGTCCATGCAGATGGATAAAGCACCGGGACTGGATGGGTTCCCCAATGAATTTTACAAATGGTTTCCTGGGCAGTTGGTCCCACTTCTGCTGGATATGTTTAATATCCAGGGGAGTGTTGCCAGGACTCTGGTGCAGGCGTTGATTTCCTGGATCCTGAAGAAGGACTATGTTCCTGTGGAATGTGGGTCATATCGGCCACTTTTGAGTGCAGTCATGACTATTAGATAGGTTAAAAAATCAAGTCAATTTGCACACAATGAGTCCCTATAAACAGCAGATGAGATGAATGGCCAGATAAGGGAGGCAGTAGCGTAGTGGTATTGTTGGTGGGCTCGTAATCCAGGAACCCAGGGCCAGTGCTGGGTTTGTAATCCCACAATGGCAGATGGTGAAAGTTGAATTCAATAGAAATTTGGACTTAAAAGTCTAATGATGACCTTGGAAACGATTGTCATAAAAACCCATCTGTCCTTTAGGGAAGCAAATCTGTTGTCCTTACTTGGCCTGGCCTACATGTGACACTTCCTCATCCATAGCAATGTGGTTGACTCTCAAATGTCCTCAAGTATGAGCAATAAATGTTGGCTCAGCCACTGTCACCCACATCCCATGAACAAATGAAAACAATATTGGATTTTTAGTGATATTGGGTGAGAAATAAATGGCACCAAGTATCCTTTTATGAGTAATGTTGGGGAATTATTTTTGAAGAGACACAGGTCGACAAGCATGACGTCAGTTCAACATTTCATTCAAAAGGTGGTACCTCCACCATTGTAACTCTCCCTCAGGATTGTAATAATGTATTTGCATTCAATTATATTGTAGGACTTCAATCCACCATCTTCAGGCTCAGGGGCAGGAGTACTACCAAATGTAAAGACATCCCACAGTGAAAATTAGAAAAAAAATATTACATTTGTTCTTAAAATATTTGTACAATGAAAATGAATAACTAATTATTTGGACACAGAACTGTGCTAATATATTAGGACTGCTCAGGAGCCCCAGAGAAAAGCGAGGTCGCCTTCTCCAGATTGCAGGGAGATCATACAAATTATCATTCAGCCTGTCTCACTCTGATGGTGTACACAGAACGTCGTACAGCCTGAAACAGATCTAGGGAATACTCATCATTGCAATTGTGCCATGTTTTTACACTGAAATACATAATCTTAAGCAGAAGAAAATCCACCCAACGTCTCCAGGCCAAAATCATGCCTGCAGAATACTTTCCAGCTCATCTTAATGAAATGTTATCCGAGCCATCAATGTATGTAATAAACTCACCCATTCTGATGTGAACAATGGATATAGGCCTAAACTGCAAGCTACAAAGGGTTAAAATGTATTGTCTCCTGTTAGAATCTGTGAAACGATTTTATCCTGATCAAATTTCCTTCAAAAGCTATTAAAATCGCATTAAAATAGTTTGTCTACTGACAGCCTGACTGCTAAATCAGTTCCAAAATACTTTGAGATCCCTGATTGGTTGTGATTTCAAACTAATGAAACTGACCTAAAATTAACGATTACATCAGAGGAAAAAGGATAATGTGTCTCTATTCAGACATAACTACTAGAGCTGATTTAAAGCAGTTCAATCTGTTGGACATTTGGAAATAAGTAGCCCCTTGGTGTCGATCTGCAGAAGGCATGCTGCTCTGTGAGTGGCTAAACTGATCCAGCACTCAAAAGGTTAAGCTGCGCCTCTGCTAACATTGCCCTCCTCGAGAACGGGTTTTGCACATGTCTTTATCTGTCATCACGCCATGTGCATGAAAAGAAACCCCAGAAGTCAGGAAAGCAGGGAATTCCATGCCTTCTGCCCATTGCTGTTGAAATGCTGGTACTGACCTAACTGCTCTGTATCTGCCCCACAAAAGCTTCAGTGATTCTTCTGTGGGAAGGAGGTAAATGATACAGTTGAACTAAGTCAATCTGTTTTCTTCACATTGCCATTGCGCGGCTGTCTGGACTGTGATTTCTAACCAATTCCCATAAAATTCAGCTGACTCTCTGCCCTTCATTCACACTTACTACTAAGTCAGGATTTCTCCATGGTGGATTCCTGAAAAATGTAGTTTCCAGTAAAGGCACCTGGACGTATGAACCAGGAATCCAAAAAATCATTACAACAGCACAGTTCATTCTTGTTAAGTAAACAAGACGATGACATGAACTTATATTTACTTCCTGTAAATATTCATTTAACTGGGATTCACATTAAGTTATAAATCAAAACACTGCACTGAACCGATCAATCATTCTGTATATTTCCTTGTCACCAGAGACCTTATAAAATCAAATAGAGACGATGATCTTCCACTACTGTACATAGCACAGGAACCAATTCAGCTTAATGGGGGAAGCATACATTTTTGGAGTTAAGATGGCAATAACAGATGAAAGCACATGCCTTGCTTCACAGAGACACATCTTGTTCTTTTCCTCCTGCTTTCCATCTCCCTCGAGCTACTTGTCAGAAGGAGCTAATGTAACATGTCACCCCAGCAACCCTCCTACCTCACCCCCACCTCCTCCGTGGCCCCCGACATTATTTTAATGAATTGCTTTGAAAAGCAGTGGGCTATGTCAGCTTGCAGAGCGAATGAACTCTTGTGATTGGCCAATGCAACTGGTATGCTCACCTACAAGTATCACTTTAGCATCCCGTATTTGTTGTTTCATCAATGTTTCTCCAGTGAATAATTGCACGTCTTTCGTTCCTTTTTCATTTCAATATTCTGTTGCTTCTAAGCCTACAGATCACTTTCACTGCAAACTCTAACTTTTCATTCATAATTATTGTCTGGCTGGAATGTTCACATAACTTGTTAATCTAATGATGATGCTGAACTTGAGGGTGTGCATCCATCAGGCATTTAGGGGTCAGGAAACAATGTTCCCTCTAATTTCTACTTGTTGTGCACAGTCCATTCATTGCATGTGAAGCTCCTTTAAGATTGCCACGGGCTCGCATGTGTAAGCATCTTAGAGGGACCGTTTCTGTATTTGGCCAGTTAGTTCTCTGCATGGTAAGGTCTAACTCAGTTGGCAGGGTGGCTGGTTCATGATACAGACGGAGGCTAACAGCGCGGGTTCAATTGCTGTACTGGTTGAGGTTATTCATGAAGGCCCCACATTCTCAACCTTGCCCCTCGCCTGAGGTGTGGTGATCCTCAGGTTAAATCACCAACAGTCAATTTTCCCCCTTAAAGGACAATAAGAAGTCTTACAACACCAGGTTAAAGTCCAAAAGGTTTGTTTCAAACACTAGCTTTCGGAGCGCAGCTCCTTCCTCAGGTGAATGGAGAGGTGTGTTCCAGAAACATTTATATAGACAAAGTCAGAGATGCTGGACAATGCTTGGAATGCGAGCATTTGCAGGTAATCAAATCATTACAGATCCAGGGAGAGGGATAATCACAGGTTAAAGAGGTGTGAATTGTCTCAAGCCAGAACAGTTGGTAGGATTTTGCAAGTCCAGGCCAGATGGTGGGGGGTGGATGTAATGCGACATGAATCCAAGATCCCTGTTGAGGCCGCACTCATGCGTGCGGAACTTAGCTATAAGATTTTGCTCGGCAATTCTGCGTTGTCGCGTGTCCTGAACACCGGCTTGGAGAACGCTTACCCGGAGATCAGAGGCTGAATGCCCTTGACTGCTGAAGTGTTCCCCGACTGGAAGGGAACATTCCTGCCTGGTGATTGTCGCACGATGCCCGTTCATTCGTTGTCGCAGTGTCTGCATGGTCTCGCCATGTCTTGGATTCATGTCGCATTACATCCACCCCCCACCATCTGGCCTGGACTTGCAAAATCCTACCAACTGTTCTGGCTTGAGACAATTCACACCTCTTTAACCTGTGATTATCCCTCTCCCTGGATCTGTAATGATTTGATTACCTGCAAATGCTCGCATTCCAAGCATTGTCCAGCATCTCTGACTTTGTCTATATAAATGTTTCTGGAACATACCTCTCCATTCACCTGAGGAAGGAGCTGCGCTCCGAAAGCTTGTGTTTGAAACAAACCTGTTGGGCTTTTACCTGGTGTTGTAAGACTTCTTACTGTGCTCACCCCAGTCCAACGCCGGCATCTCCACATCATGGTCTTAAAGGACAAAGCAGCCTATAGTCATCCGGGATTATGGCGACTTTACTTACAAAGTCATAGACTCCTGTGCAGGAATGCACCCACACAGCTTTGAGAGAACATTGACAGTAACCCTTTACACCATACACATCCACCCTTATTAATTATTGCCTAAATAACATGTGGAAACAACTACCAACCCTTTATGTTTCCAGCTCATATAATAACTATAAGTAATATCCGATAGTATGGTTCTCAAAATAGCAGTGAGCCTGGACTGTCTAAACTCATTATATTAGCCTGTGCATTTTATAACAAGGATGACTTTCCTGTGTTTTAAGAAAAAGCCACTTGACATTTTGATTGTAGTGGTAATTTATTCTATTGTAGTAGAAAGTAGCAGGTTTTCCTTTAAACTTTCCCTGACATTTTTGGTGATGATCTTAAAAGTTATGTTTAATCACCAACCAGTGTACTCAGTTTTCCCTGTTTGCTTTTCCAAACATCGGAACATTTTTATGCTCTATCTGGTTGCTTTTTAATATTCAACAACAACTTACATTTATCTATTGCCTTTAACAGAATACAAGATCACAAAGCGCTTCACAAGAGCATTATAAAGCAAAGTTCTAGAGAAAAGAGTCCCAGTTTCTCTAGTCTCACGTCATAACTTAAGTCACTTATTCCTGGTATAATTTCATTAAATGTTTTTTATACTTTCACCATGGTCTTGACATCCTTCCTACAGTAGACTGTATAGTGGCACAGTGGGCAAAAGAATTTCAGGTAGATCTGGTGGGATGTATAGCACGTTGCTAATCTGGTTCAAGCAGTTTTACACTCCTACGAAAGTTAAAATTCTGAACAGTATGCTAACTGCAATTGAACATTGTGATATTTATAGTTTTAACATTACTTTTTCACTTTTGTACCTTACACCACTATTTATGAAACTTACGATTCCATATGTTGTTTCCTTTTACAGCTTCATCAAGATGTCCTCCAACATGTAAAGATTTGCTCACCTGAACAGTTGATATTTCCCTTTCGAGTTGATATTTGCTTCTTTTAATAAAATATCCAATGCGAACGTCTCCCATGTGTAAGTGAGGTAATCTCTGTAGATGAACCATACAAACCAGAAAGATGGCAGGTTTTTTTCCTCTGATCTGCTCTGTGTTAGCTGACCTCCAATGTGATGACAGTACATGGGCTACAGTTGGAGTTAGTACCTTTGGATTAGGAAGGGACAGAATGATCAGGGTTGCCGCTCCTGACCACCAAGAAGCAAGCTGTGCTGGAAGTTCAAGTGCATGAACATAAAGAAATGAAAGAATCACCATCCCAGTACTCAATGTTCAGGTTCTAAAATTAATATTAGTCATTCGGACATGGTGGCCATTACATAACCATGGAACTGTATCCCAGCAGGTCACCAATTTCTTCTGAGTAGAGAATAATTAATGGAAATGAGAAGAGAAAGAGTTCCAAAAGGTTAAAAACATCTTAAACCAATATTTCATATTGGAATAGACATTCTTTTAAAATGTTCTTGCTTTCTTTAAAAATTTTTACCATTTAACAAAAAAAATAACTACTCTAGCATATTTATCTGTAGTTATAATTTCTAATAATTACTGTGTGTAGTCTGTGTTCAACTAAAAAAAAGAATGTCTTAAAAAAAACATCTGGTTTTAATTTATTAATAAATCATCAATTTCAACAAAATCTGTAAACTTCTGTGAATTTTTTTCATTATTTTGTTTTATTACTGTTACTAACTCTTGGAAAGTCTACAGAAAATGATAAAGAGCACATGGATTTCCATTGACTGAATTACCTCCGGTGAGCTGTACTATTTCCTGTGTGAAGCTCTCTTGTATTTAATAGAATCCACTGAATATTGATTGTTCTGCAACCAAATCAAGTAAAGGATTTGCTTGAAAAGACAAACAAGGAATTCCAATGTAGGATACAGATCTCCAGGAGGACTTTCGAAAACCGAAGAAATGAGTCGGTGGCTGGACTTTCTGGCCATGTTGACCATTGACGTTCAGCGGGTCTGGACAATCTTGGCTAGGGGGCTTGAGGGGAGTGGGGTTGGAGGTCATTGGGCCCATCTTGTCTGTGCTTGCCTCCTGAAGAAGCAAGTCAGCCAATCCCACTCCCCTGTCTTTTCCCCACACACCTGGACATTTTTCCTTTTCCAATAATGAACCAATTCTCTTTTGAAAGCCTCAGTTGAATCTGCCTTGATCACATTCTCCAGCAATGCATTCCAGACGCTAACCACTGCATGAAAAAAATCTTCATGTCACCATTGTTAGTTACCTTAAATTGGTGTCCTCTGGTTCTCAATCCTTCCATAAATGGGAACAGTCTCTCCCTACCTACTTTTTCTAAACCTCCTCTATCAAGTAACCTTTCAAACTTTTCTTCTCTAATATTTATATGTAATTGAAGTTCCTCATCACTGGACCCAGCTTGTGAATCTTTCCTCTACCCGCCAAATTACTTCACATTCCTTCGAAAAAGTAGAGCCCAGAACTAGGCACAAAACACCAGTTGAAGCCGGGCCAGTGTTTTATACAAATTTAACATAACTTATTTGCTTTTGCATTCTATTGGTAAAGCCCAGGATGCACTATGCCTTATTAACTGCTCCTTGAACCTGTCCTGCCACCTTCAATGATTTATGCACACATAAATCCTCTGCTCCTGCACCGCGTTAGAATTATACAATTATCCTGCTGCTTTTGCGTGAAGTGGGAAAGAACCCCCCCCCCCCTCACCTCCAGTAAATATTAATCAATAATTTTATTTCAACCCGACTATCCTGTTGAGGGCTGATAGACTAATAATGTGACCGTAATGCCACCTGTCATATAGACTTTTTCATAAAAACTTCCCCTGAACTGCATCCGTCTACTAAATTAAATGAAGTGTTTTTAGCAGATTTGCAAAGCTGTCATTAGAAACTCAATTTAATTTTTCCTTGATTTTTATTGTAGGCTGTCCCCCTGCCTTTTTATCCATTCCTGCCATTTTGCATTCCTTTCCTGGAAAGACAAATAAGCCAGGCCTCGTCAAGTGACATGCATAACTGGCCACTGAAGAGATGCACAATAACATTATGCAACTTGTCCACTAATACCTCCTGCACTCATTGTGAAACAAAACCCAACCTCTGCTCGTCTCCTGGTGGCAGAGCCAAGGCAATTCTCTGCAGGGAATCATAGGCATGAGATCATTGAGTGACATAGAACTCTGTTCTATGTCACTCAATAACATAGCTCCAATATTACTGTGCCAATGTTTTGTGCCAGCATGTATCTTCCTTATGTCATTATAATGAGAACTACAATGAAAACAAGTCAGCAACATGGCACATATTTTAATGATATCACATTATACATGCTTAATGCAGGAAAATTATATTTCAAGATACCATGGTATTTGATCAAATTAATCTCATTTTTTTTAAATGGGCACTGCGTGGGATTTTGTTTTTCCACTAAGAGGTATACTGATCACCCTCCAAGCCATCAATTATTTCTCTGGCACAGCATCTCAGTGAAGCACTTAAATTTGTAAGGAAAGCAGGTGCTGCATGACAACAAACTAAAGTAACCAAAAAGTTATCAAAAATATTTTAATTTTTGAGCAAAACTCAAGAAATTGAACACCAATATAAATTATGTTTCACTCTAAATCTTCAGAATTCAAAACCCTAACTTTTGCCATCATGGTCGCATTTCATTTATTTCAAATGAAACCCAGGCAATAAATATTGCCACAAGACTATTGAAATATATTTCAAATCAAATGTGATGCAAAGTTGCCTTGGAGGAACAAAGTGCAAGTATAATTTCTGTCAAATTTAGCAGTGCATTTTCTTGTTTGATGGATATGTCGCAGCTCATCGAATAATAATTTCAAAAAATGATGCTTTTATGAATGGCCAGTCTCTTTGTATTTCTTCTATCATAAATCTCTTGAGGTTCATGTGTCCTTTATCTTGGATTCTTTGTGCAACTTGCCAAATGCCATGAAAATTAAACAAGTGGAATTCCAGATTATCTCTTCTCAAAAGCAAATCTAAATAGGATTCATAAAAATGAAATGTGCAACAATCTGACAATTGTTTCAGCTAACAGGCTGCATAAGATTCTCAGTTTAAGATATCTTAAAGCACTGTTTATTGCATCCTACAAGAAACTGTCATATTGTTTCTGTGAAGAATGTCCGGGACATGCATAGACACAATACCTGAATAGAGTAAAAGTGAATGAATTAAAATACTCTCCTTCAAACCAGTTTCCATATGTAGTAGATTTAGTACAGGTTTAACGGAATTTCTCTTTCTACCTCTTTAATTAAACACACTAAAAACGCCTTTGCATAAGGAAGTCAGAAAAGATGACCCCACTTTTAGAAAAGATCTTACGCAGTACATTTGAACACTGATGATAAATTATTCAGTGTACTAGTCAAGGAACTAGAACTGGCAATCACAGAAGACTAGAATTTTTGACTTGTTTCAAGTCACATTGCTTATTTTACCCGAGAAGAAACAGAAAGATACATTCTGTATAAGCTTTCAAATGCATGATACCGATGGCAGCCTACTTTACTTGCTCTGAGACTTGCTCTGAAAATAATATTTCAGCTCATTTATGGACTCGAGGACCTACCGATCTCAAAAAGTGATAAGATTATACATTTATTTATGTTTTATTCTAGTTAGTCAGAGGTTACCATTAATAATAAAACATGTCTTTATTCCATGCTTCCCTTCTTAATATGAAGCAATGCGATTTACAAAATATAAAATTCAACAAGAGTGGTCGCCTCTTTAGAAAATACCTAAGAGAAGGAACAGCTCCCAAGATAGACAAGATATTTCATCCCTTGTCTGCTGTCATTACTACCTGATTCCCCAGTGGACTGGAGTATATCTCTTGACTTCCCACTGCATCTTCCCACTCCACATATATTATGGTTGTATAGGCTGATTTTCGGAATATGCATACTGCATCCTCACATATTCACTAGCCTACTCTTCACAACTCTGGAGTATCAGCCTTGTCTTATATATGAGAAACTTAATCAAAAATGTTATTACAGAAAAGAGACAGAAAATATTTATATTTTGTACGGTTGAAGAAGCTTTGGAAAATGTTATTCACACAGATGAGCAATTCAAAACAAAAATAGGTTCAATCCTGTGGATGGTACACACAGCAAGTTCCCATTCTCGGCCTTGCTCTCATGGTGAGGTTGAAGAGAAAGCCCAAACTGAATAAGTCAAATACAGTTTCCATTAGATCTGTAATCAGCAGGTAATGTTCAGAGTTTGCCTTTAATTAGAGTGCTGTCATTCATTCATGAGAGAAAACTAGAGAGAAAATCACCCTCAGGTAACTTTTGAATGCTTCTCAGTAGCCAGTTATGGAGCAACATGAGCAGCTTTCCTCAGGTCACTTTGGCGAGAATATAGTGTGCGAGGGTCAAAGAGGGAAAGAAAAGTACAACTGTCTCAAAAACAAAAGTAAAATTTCTGTAAAATTAAATTTTAAAAGATTGAATTGTGAAATAATATCAATTTCTCAACTAACCATAAATGGAGTTCGCATTCTGTTTACTATCTCGCCCTATGACCATTGCAACTTTGCTGTTCTATTTTTTAATGCTTTCTTACAATCAGATGACAAGCCATTGTTTTTCATTGAACAGCAAAAATATTGTGAGCTCCAGGTTGACATACCAATTACCATTCTGTCTTTCATGTAGATATATTTAAATGGAAAATCTTGTATAGGTTTTAATTATTGGGAGTGAGTAACTCCACATTCTATTTCAAATGGCACTTAATAGCTTACAGAGTGCCAAATGTAATGGTGCAGTGTATAGGCAAAGAGAGTTATTTTTAGCAAACTTGAACAACAGGCAACAATTAGAAGAATGCAGGATTGTGCAAACCTGCTCCATTTAACCTCAATGATATCTATTGTTCGTGCACTGACAAAGCACTGGTACAGAAAAACACAACTTTCATACACTTATAATAATAATAACCTTTATTAGTGTCACAAGTAGGCTTACATTAACACTGCAATGAAGTTACTGTGAAAATCCCTTCGTCGCCACGCTATAGCACCTGTTCGGGTACACAGGAATATCCAATTCACGTAACAAGTATGTTTTTCATCCCTTGTTGGAGGAACCCGGAGCACCCGGAGGAAACCCTCACAGACACGGGGAGAATGTGCAGACTCCAGACAGACAGTGACCCAAATCAGGAATTGAACCCGGGTTCTTGGCGCTGTGAAGCAACACTGCTAACCACTGTGTTACCGTGCTGCACTTCTTCTTCATAAATTCATAAGTTCATAGAAGCAGAATTAATCCATTCGGCCCATCGAGTCTGCTCCGCCATTCTATCATGGCTGATAATTTCCTCATCTGGTACCTACAATGTTAGAAGCCAAGAACTGGATTCTGTGCACATCGAAGTAAATTGTGCTTTAAAGCAACACTTTTATTTTCCTCCTGTATTCAAGTTTGTTGTTTCGCAGTTTTCCATAAATTTACAACGAAAAGGCTCACTCACAGTTCATTAACCTACTTACCCTTTACAAATATATCTACAGCATACTCTAGTCAAGGTGCCTATAAAAACCCATAAGAGTGCACATTAAACTGTTTTGAAACAAAAACCTTTGGAACTTCATAGGACAAATTGTAAATCATGTAAGATTGATGTTATATTTTATCGTATTTAATAGGATCCCATCTGACAGTTATGAAATCCTATAGGATTTTTGATGGAGGGAATACTACACTGCAGCAGCGAAATAAAAACTTCAGAGAAAAAAAGTGGAAGCACATTTGCTGAAAGAAAGAAGAATTTAAAACTGCGAGCTCACATTTCGGTAAAATGAATAAAATAACAGACGGTGCCATCTGGAAAGGTTTGTACAATGAAGATCCAATCGGTTCAGCTGAGGCCTGAGACTCTGCGGCCCAGGCCAGCAGGGGACCTGCCAGAGACCACGTTCTGAACAGGATTCCACCCCCTCCAAAAAATTCAGTGAGTGGGAAGACAGACAAAGCCAAACCATATCCCAGCTTGCAGTGCTACATCCCACTGAGGCATTTGACTGGCCAGTCTCTTCAAACAGCTGGAGAAGATGTCAAACTGTCGCTAACAATATACTTTGCAAATGTCGCAATGCATTGACTTCAAGTAAAAGATGCTGATGCATGTTCAGTCTATCAACTCCTCTCGCAGTTTTTGTCCTCGAAGCAAACCACGCAGCAAGGGTTTTGTTACCAGTGAAGCAGCGCTGTGGTAAACACCGCCTATGTTACAAACATTAAAACACAACAAAAACTAACCGGTCTTTTAGTTTAATCGATATTCCAATATGTACGAGTGTGTTCTCTGGAGAGACAAGGAAGTTTATTCAAGGTTATGTAAGCTTGAAAAGCTCCTTTGGTCTTGCAGATTATACACCTAGGGTGAAATAGGACAGCTCCCAAAAAGGGTTAGAGGGTTTGCAATGCACAATTGCCCCGTGCTCACTCAAAATGATGCAGGCAGCGCACAAACCTTATGCTGCCAGCACATTTTCATGATTATAGTGCATAGCCAGTGCTAGCAATACTATTGAGTGGTGGAGGCTTCAAAAAGATTTCTAAAATTGTGAAGGCCAGCCCAAAGTAAAGGCAGATTACACCTATAGAGGAGCTGCATTGTGGCTGTAGCAGGTTGTGGAAGTCCGTATACTAGTCATTCTGGTGTAGAAAAAGACTGATTAATAGCACAACATAGGATGAAGAATATTCCAAGATTCCCACCTGCTGCACTTGGTGAGAAAGTGCAGAGGCGAAAAGTAGTGGTGTACCCACAAAGGCCCCCCAGATAAATGCTGGGAAGTCAGTGGGACCATGTAGCTGTGCTGGTCAATGCCAGGAGATTAACCCAAGGACCAGGATTCCGTGCCACAAAAAGGATCAATAACCATACTTGAATGATCAATGTCAGTGAAATCATCCTGAAGCATATGCCACCAACAGCAACACGGGACTCAAACATTGCTCAATGCACCTCACCCTCCATCACCCAACAACAGCAATCTCTCTCAATCAGGACGCTGACAGGTTTCCCTCACACTTGCAGGAAAAGGTGGGGTACAAACGGAGACATCAAGAGTTAAATGGAAGGAAACAGGGAACCAGAACCAGCTGTGCGCAGAGCTTTGCACAGAATTTTGCATTTCTTCCAGGAAGTGGCGGCCAATGTTGTTTGAACGTATGTGTTGCAATATCTGATGGCCAATGTTTCAGCTTCCACTTTAGCACACGTAGAAGCCACCCAATATCTGAGTGCTCCAGTGGAAGCTCAGACTGATATCATGCAGGTTAGTTTTCTGCCATGCAGGCTTAGAATGCTGTCACCATGGTTGCAGATGCTAGTATTCAAAGGGGCTTGCTGGGTATCGCAGCAGTCCGACAATCTGTCCTCTAATAAATTATTAAGATTGTGGAGGTGTGCCCTAGGGAATGTGGCTCCATGAGCCACAAATTTGCCATTCTTTTGTTTTTGTCCTCTCACTCCTATCATGCCACCAGTGCCCTTGGTGCTGCCTGTCAGCCAGGCAGCCCAGAATGCTGCTGCCTGTGTTAAGATGGTACAACCTGAGGCCTGTCTTCTCGGCCCAGAGCTTGAAGGCTTCTGGAGTTTCCTCCACTGAATCTCAGTAATCTTCCACCAACTATGGTGCAGAGAGTGATACCGCATAAGAACACTTGGACAGGCGCTGAATTCTCCAGCGCCGGCTTTCGGGCGGGGGCGGGGATCACGTCCTGCCGGACAGGGGCTGTAGGCAGCGGCCCGCCCGGCAATTCTCCGGGCCCCGATGGGCTGAGCGGCCGCCTGTTTTCGGCCAGTCCCGCCGGCGTGGATTGGACATGGTCCATATCGGCGAGACCTGGCTTGGAGGGAGGCTTCCAGGGCCCTCAGGGGGGCCCGGGGGGCCCCCACGGTTGACTGGCCTGCGATTGGGGCCCACCGATCTGCGGGCGGGCCTGTGCCATGTGGGTACTCTTTACCTCCGCGTCGGCCTCTGTAAGGCTCTGCCATGGCCGGCGCAGAGAAGAAACCACCTGCGCATGCACAGGAAACACGGCAGCGGTTCTGCGCATGTGCCAGAACACACTGGCGGTCCCGCACATGCGCTAACTCGCGCCAGCCGGCGGAGGCCCTTCGGCGTTGGTTGACACGGCGCCAACCCCTCCAGCGCCGGCCTAGCCCCTGGAAGTGCAGAGGATTCCGCAACGTCCGGACGGCCCGACGCCGGAGTGGTTCACGCCGCTCTTTAGCACCGGTAGTGGCCGCCCCGCCGATTCTGGGAGAATCCCAGCCCCTGTTCTTGTAGTCAAACTCCCTCCTCACCTCCCCAGCAACTATAGCCTGCAACATGCTCCTCAGCACCCACCTGTGGACTGGGATCCAGTGGTGGTGCTAGGCATTGACTGGGTGTCCTACTGGCAGTTTATTCATTCACAGAATGTGGCAGCCACTGGCTGCACCAGCATTCATTGCCCATCCCTAATTGCCATTAAACTGAGTGGCTGATAGACCATTTCAGAGGGCATTTAAGAGTCAATGACATTGCTGTGGATCTGGAGTCCAATGTAGGACAGAACAGGTAAAGATGGCAGAGTTCCCTCCCCAAAGGACATTAGTGAACCAGTTTTATTGACAATGGTTTCATGGCCATCATTCCAAATTTTCCAAATTTCACCATCTGCCATGGTGAGATTTGAACTCAGGTCCCCATGGCCTTACCGCTGGTGTCTCTGGATTGCTCGTCCGGTGCCAATATCACTCCCTCTGTGATAGTGCTGCCATTCAACAGAGCTGCTGGTCCTTGACCCTGACTGTCTAGTTAAGTGGCTGAGTGGCACAATGTGGTGGGCCCTCCCTTCAAGAGGCAACAAGGGGCTCTTTCCAACTCTCTAGCTGGTGGGTGAGATCTCTGATGCCTCCAATAAACACAACCCAGTAACTCTGATTCCCTCCACAGACGCTCCTTGACTTATTGAATATTTCCAGAATGTCCAGTTTGCCTCCACTCTTCCTCTTCTTCCTCCTCCTCCGTCTCAGCTGCTCTTCCTCCTAATACTCATTCTTGCTTGTCAGCTGCTTGCTGATAAAGCTGTCCTCATGATGGGGAGATTCTGGAGCATGCTGCACAGCAATGTGATGCTTGATATCTGCTCTGCCAAATATTGCAAAGCTCCTCCAGAGAGGTCAAGGCAGGGGAAGTGTTATTTCAGCACACCAATAGTCTGCTCAATTGCATTTCATGCAACAGCACGGTTTGCTTGGTGCACATATGTGCGCCAGAGCTGTGAGATAGGCAATCAGTGAATAGCCCTTGTTGATCCACAATGACCTTTTGGTTTGTTATATTGGCTCAGGTACAGCTGACTCAGACGATTTCTGCCGACTGAAGACGTCAGGGTTGACTTTGAGCCCGCACTGGCCAGCCATGGGATCGGCAGCATGGGCGGGAAAACCCCCAAGAATTGGGAAATGCAATTCCCACTGGGATTGCGTTTCATGCTTTTACTCATCCCTCGCCAGCAACATCATGAGATTCACGCCATTTTAATAAATTTTAACGCAATTGCGTTGTTTTAAATATTATTAGCGGTCCCCCGCCACATGATTCCTTCCTCACTAAATATTCATAATTCGCTGACATGGGGTGTCACGTCGGTGAGGTTCACAGCAGGTTTAGCCAGATGTGAGGAAGTTGACGGGGTCCAGGGCACAGAGGTGACTATAGTACCCTGTGGGGTTTAGAAACATGCCCAGTGTGGTGAATGAGAGTCACACGGTATTATAATCTGTATATATGTATCAATATTGTAAGTGCAGTTGCACTACTTGACCACCAGGGGGAGTAGCTCTGGGAGTACTCGAGAGTTTGTACTAGGCTCCTCCCTTGGCTCTGCCCAGGACTCCTCCCCCTGGAGCTGCTGTATAAAGATCCGTGCCATAGGGTCAGCCAGCCAGTTCACCGAAAGTTCAACGGCCAACAGGCTGGCTCTGTTGTAAATATATTAAAACCGCTATTCTAATCCTACAAGCACGTGTCCGTAGAATTGTTGGTTCCAACACCCAGGCAGTGCCCTCGCACTGCTCCCTGGCATACGGTGGCACTGCAGTGCCAGGGGTGGGCCCTATTGGGTGCCCCATGGGGGAGTGGACAGTGGGGGATGTATTGATGTGTAGTGTAGGGGGCGTACTAGCTATACATGCACGGTGTGGTGGGGGAATTCAATGTCGACAGAGGATGTGTGGTGGGGAGGGATGGGGGGGGGGGGGGGGTGGGGGGGGGGGGAGTGGAATGCCAGCAAGGAGAGATTGTATAGGTTGGGGCTATTTTCCTTGGAACAAAGAAGACTGAAGGGTGACTTGAGGTGTACAAAATGGTGAGGGGAAGAAATAGGATGGACAGGTTAAAAGTGTTTCCTTGGTGGAGAATTCTAGAACCAGGGGACACAGATTCAAGATAAGTGGCAGAAAGAAGGTGTAGAGGGGTCATGAGAAAGAACTTTTTCATGCAGTGGATAGTGGGAGACTGGAATTCATTGCCCGAGTTGGTGGTGGAGACTTTAAACTCTTGTAAAAGGTATCTGGATCTGCACCTTAAGTGCTTTAAGCTACAGGGCTATGGACCGGGTGCAGGATGGTGGGATTAGAAAGGGCACCTGAATGTCCTCGGCCTGGCATGGACAAGGTGGGCTGAATGGCCTCCTTCTGTGCTGTTATTTTTCTATGATTCTATGATGGTAGGTGGGGGGGAGATCCGATACCTCGTGATGGGGCTGGGGGGCTGTTAGGCAGCAGCACTGATCGGGATGCCCTTTTAAAGATGCCACACCAATCCCTTTGGAGCCAGTTGTGGCCCTGTGAGGCTACCAGGGTGAAGGCGTAAACCATGCCCACTCATTTGATTTTGCTCTAAATTTGGCCGAGGAAAACTGGTCTGTGCAACTGAAGCATTCCATGCCAGTTTCTGTCTGATCCTGAGCAAATTCTGCTGAGATTCCAGGATATAATCTGTTTTGATTCTCTGGCCATACACCAGCTGAATGTTGGTACATCTCAGAGTTGACAGCCAGCATGCACAAAGCAATGTATGTATCGTCAATAGCACCCTGTACCATGCAGAAGACTGCAATGTTAGCGAAGCCAAATGCTAAAGAAAACTCTGGCACACAGAAATATAGGGCGGGATTCTCCCATTCGGCGGCAGAGCGTCCACGCCGTCGGAAACGCCGTCGCGTTTCACGACGGCGTGAACGGGCCACTGGGAGTACCGATTCTGGCCCCTACAGGGGGCCAGCACGGTGCTGGAGCGGTTCATGCCGCTCCAGCCTCCCATCCCGGCGCGAACTGTGCGCCGCGCCAACCCGCGCATGCGCAGTGGCGCCGACATCAACGAGCACATGCACAGTAGCGCTGGCGCCAACCCACGCATGCGCGGTGGCCTCCCTCAACGTGCCGGCCCTGACGCAACATGGCCACGATCGTGGGCCAGGCCCCATCAGAGGCACCAATAGTGCCGATTCTCCGCGGAGCCGTGCCGGAGCCGGGGCGGTAGGGCGCAGTTGCGGTGATTCTCCGGCCCGGCACGGGGCTGGGAGAATCCCGCCCATAATGTAGTTAGCTTGCAATGAGTACACAGTCTCAGTGATTAATTTAAAAAAAAAATAATCCTTATTGTCACAAGTAGGCTGACATTGCAATGAAGTTTCTGTGAAAAGCCCCTAGCCGCCACATTCCGGCACCTGTTTGGATACACAGAGGGAGAATTCAGAATGTCCAATTTACCTAAAAAGCACATCTTTCAGGACTTGTGGGAGGAAACTGGAGCACCCGGAGGAACCCCACGCAGACACAGGGAGAACGTGCCAACTCCACACTGACAGTGACACAGTCGGGAATTGAACCTGGGACCCTGGCGCTGTGAAGCCACAGTGCTAACCACTGTGCTACCATGCTGATCTCCCTTATACAACAGTGCCAGTAATCTATGAGATTTTGAAAATGTTTGCAACTCTAGCCCAGAAGGGGTCAGGCACATTGATGTTCATAGCCACAATCACCTTCACAGTCACTGCTTCCTCACCCTACTCTGAGTTTGCACTTGTAGCTGCAGCAAGTACAAATTGCAGAGTGAGGGCATCCTCATTGAAACGTAAAAGTTTCACACACTCTTCCTCATTGCCTTGCCGGTTGGAGAATTGTTCCCTGGGATCGCTGGATTGACATGGCCTCCTGTTGCAAACCCTTCTCCCCATCCTCCACCTCCCTCTTCTATCAGCTTGATCTGCTCTGCATGGCTTCTGCCTGTACTCCAAATCCTGGACCTTTCTGGGGAATACTTACTCCTGCACCATGTCAGTGAGCACCCGGTTTCTGGAAAAGCCATGAAGCCAGAACAAAGTGCTTCAAGACCTGCCAAACCAATCGTTGTAGACTTTAACAGCTTTGAAAATACATAAAAAGTGAAGAACAGTAATATAATTGCTTGAATAGATCAAGCAACAGCTAACCTGTAGGCAGTTGATCAACCCTTTAAGTATTTTCAGTGGATGGGCGGTCCTTCCTGAAGATAAATATGCGATCATGTGTGAATAATGGAGGACATTAAATGAAGCTCCAAAATTGCAGGGCTGGCATTGGGCATGATTCAGCGGACAACTGTCCACATCTGGGCGCATAGTGTGTTTCTTGGCGGCTGCAGTGTCGAGAAACACCCTGCTTGCCAACAGCACTTTGCCGTTTTATTTGGCCTCGGTGACTTTCTCCCTGCCAAGGCCGCACTTAAAGGGATTTCCTGCTGGTGAGATTAGGTATGGCTGTTCACAGATCGGGGTGCCATTTTGATTCTCCCCCCTCCCCCACTTTTCAGATACCGCCCGACTTATCGACCCCTCCTCCTCAACCCTGAAACTTGTTGAGGCCCCTGGGAACACCCCGCACCTCCCTCCAATTGACAAGGCCCACCCAGGCCGACCCTGCCAATGCCAACCTGGCACCCTGGCAGTGCCACATGGGCACCCTGCCAGGCCAGCAGTGCCAAGGTTCCATGGGGAGTGCCAGGGTGCCACTCTGCCCTGTCCCCAACCATTCAGGGGGCCTCCAATGGCCTGCGAGACACCCCGAGGTGCTGTTACACCTGGTCCACGTTAGTATGATCCAGTATTAAACGGTGCCTTGGCGAGGTATCACAAACGCGGCCATCGAGTCCTGGGTGAATCCAGCACCCAGGTTTTTAAATGGTCCATTTGGCTCAGTTATATATGCATATCTGGTTCTCGCCCAGCAAAGGTGAGATCCAGATCATGTTGGGCACAGCGAGTCAGGCCACTTGGCGATCAGCCCGGCACGGAACTCAATTTGGGGCTCTCGCGCAATTCACCCCTTGCACCTAGATCCATAGACGCAAGGGGGTCACTGAATCATGCCCATTGAATCAGTGCTACACATTGACTGATGCCATGGTCTTCCGACTCAGCATATTTCAGGTGATGGCTCGCTGCTTACACACGAACAGGATCACCAATATAATGACCAGTTTGACACATTTTGGACCACCAAGGATGCTCATCAAAGCCAGGAAAGTGCTCTCACTTCCTCTTTTTCTATGCAGAAAGCACTTAACCTCCTTTGCTGTGGTTCAGGAGTTGTCAAGCATAGCTAGATGTTTATAAACATTGCAATTAGTTTCACAGCTGGCTATTTCAAATACATTCAAGCGTAAAGAGAAATTAGATTAAATCGTCCTGACAACTGGGTATGTGCAAGCTGTCAATCACAATCTAGGAAAATAAATTTCACATGGATATGAATGTAAGCATTGCAGGTCAAAGATCTGAGGAGGATTAAACCCAGCTGATGTTGTTTTCCCTTTCTAGGAATTTACAAATGATGTTTTCATGCCTTACCCTGCCTGGGTTCGTTTCAAATCACTGATTTATTTTCACTGGCTCTCTTATAAGAGGGTCACTGGTTTGGGGTGCTGGTGGAGAGATCCTGGTTGGGGTGGGATGGGCAGGATTTGCATTGTGGGGGAAGGGTGGCCCTCCAATTGGACTTTGGGGGCAACCCCCTAAAAGAGTTACACCCTTGGCCCATCGCGAGGTACATCATGCCAAGAGCAGGCTTGGAAATACCTGTACCAATTCTCGCCCAAGTCAATCACAGCTCAGAGGACCAAAGATTCACACAGGCTTGGTGAATCTGATGCCCATCCAGTTAATAGGATGCAAATGGGTCAATCTTTACCCAGCAGCACTTTCCACCATCTGTCTGGGTGATCCCTATATGCAAGCCGGCCATTCCGTTACACTGTCCCATCGAACACTTGGGGTGGCTGAGGTGGGGATGGGGTACGGGTTCCGGGGAGGGGGGGGTGTGAGGGATAGAGAGGGAGGGGGACGGGCTGGGTGGCCCATGCTCACCTCCACCAGCCGCTCATCCCCCCTTCCTCCCCTCAGCG